>NW_009952584.1:20056-22166 GCF_000747805.2 Chaetura pelagica | reverse complement strand
CGGAGCCCGGCGGCACCTCCGGCCCTGCCAGTGCAGCTTTAAGTGATAAGTACAAGAAATAAAGGGTCCCAAAACGTTGTGGCTTTGGTGGCTGCGGGGACCGGGTGTCCTGAGCCCGGGGGAACCTGTTCCTGAGCTGGTTTTTATCCTGGTTGGGGGTAGAACTGAAGCAGTTTTCCCGATTCCTGCTCTTGGCTCCTGCTGGAGCTGGGGGAGGAGCTGTGAGAAAACCTTGGATTCCTGTCGGAGGATCCTGGGGTGGTATTTGGGAAGTTATTTTTGGCAGGGCTGTGTCGTGCCAGCGGGAACCTTCGCCCACTGGGCAGATGTTTCCCTCCCGGCGCAGGATCCCAGGGCTGAGATTCCCACTGGGATGTTGAGATTCCCTCCCTCAGCCCCTCAGGGAGGCTGGGATGTGCCCAGGGGCTCTGGAGGGACCCTCCTTCCTCTCATTTGAACGAAATAAAGGCAAAGGAAGGTGATTTTTTTGCATGGTTGGAGCTCTGAGCCGGGTCCCTGCTCTTCCCACTGACTCCAGACCCTTCTTCCCAGGGCAGCGTGTCTGTGCTGGGGGGGCTCAATGTGGATTATACCACTTTTTGGGAGTGCTGCAAAAGCTTCTTGGCAGATGCAGGTTTCTCCTCTGGGGGGCTGAAGGTTGGGGCTCCTGGGAGGGGGAGGAGGTGTCACCATCTGTGCCCAGGGAAGGGTGAGGGGCTGGGGACCCCTCCCCCCCCCACCTCTGCTGTCCCTGCTCATCTCTCCTTCCTCCCCCCTGACCAGACCCGTCCTGTCCCACCCGATGCCCCCAGCCTGGCAGCAGCTCCAGGTGCTCCTGGATCCACGTTTCATGCTGTAGAAGAGGAAGGGAAAAAGATGGACCATTGGGAGCACATCCCTGAGGAGAGCCAGCCCAGCCCTGCCCCGCGCCGCTCCGGGAGGAATTCTGCCACGGAAGGTAAACCCAGTGCCTCCCACGGGCTGAGCTTCAGGCTTTCCCACACACGTGGAGCTGCCAACACGTGAGGGGCTGGAGCCACATCCAGGGGGTCTTGCTCTGTGGACACTTCCAGCTCAGCTGCTGCAAGAGCTTGGGAGTCACGTGTCTGAAGTGCTGGTTTTGCCCCGTTCACAAGAGGGATCTCCCCATGTCGTGATGTTCCCCTGGTGCTGCCCACAGTGCAGCACATCCAGCTGCTCCCAGGGCCTGGAGCTGCCTGATCCCAGCCTGGAGCTGCCTGATCCCAGCCTGGAGCTTCCTGATCCCACCCTGGCAGATTTCCCTAGAGCCAGAGGTTGGAGCTCCCAGCTGGCTTTTCATGGCTCGGGGCAGGTTCAGAGATCTGAGGCCGTTAAAGACCCTTTGTTGGGAATTACCATCCGGGGAGATCTCCCTGAAATCCTAGAGCTCCAGAGTAGCTCCTGCCAAACCGGCTTGGGAACTGCCCCTGCCTGATCCATGTATCCCTGGTTTCACGTGGTGCTCAATGAGAAGGGCAGACACAGGAGTTCCTGGGGTGGTCTCTGGGAAAATGGGGAAGTGTTTCCAGTGAGTGGGATCCTGCTGGGGGGATGGGGCTGGTCACGGAGCCTGAAGGGATCCCTCGTGTCCACCTGCTTCCCACTGAGCACAGAAGCTCTCTGGGCTCCAGGGATTCCAAAATGCTTCCTGGCAGGAGGGGCTCAGCAGCAGGGATTCCCTCCCCTGGGATTCTGACCTGGGCAGGGCCCCACGGTTGATGTTTTCCTGCCATTATCCAACCAAGAGCGATTGTTCCACCCCACATTCCTTTTGATCTCATTTCCCTGCCCAGTACTTGGGTAGAAGCTTCCCTGGACTCCTGAAAGGCTTCTAGAAAAAGGGATTTCTAGGTTTTCTTCCTTCTCCTTTGGAAGATTTTGCTCTGTTGAGCAGCGTGTGACATGGGTGGGCCTGAGGGGTCCTTTTGTGCCAGGAAAGTGCAGGGAAGCATGGGAAAGAGCAGGGGGCCTGGCAGGGGTTGGGGCTGGAAATGCAGACACTGGGAAGGGTTTTGCTGGGTCTGTGGGAGCTGCCAAGGCCAGGGGAGAAGCCCAGTCCTTGTCCTCCAAGCTGCTCCACCCTGTTTCT
>NW_009952584.1:15547-18890 GCF_000747805.2 Chaetura pelagica | reverse complement strand
GGTTGTTCCACCCCACATTCCTTTTGATCTCATTTCCCTGCCCAGTACTTGGGTAGAAGCTTCCCTGGACTCCTGAAAGGCTTCTAGAAAAAGGGATTTCTAGGTTTTCTTCCTTCTCCTTTGGAAGATTTTGCTCTGTTGAGCAGCGTGTGACATGGGTGGGCCTGAGGGGTCCTTTTGTGCCAGGAAAGTGCAGGGAAGCATGGGAAAGAGCAGGGGGCCTGGCAGGGGTTGGGGCTGGAAATGCAGACACTGGGAAGGGTTTTGCTGGGTCTGTGGGAGCTGCCAAGGCCAGGGGAGAAGCCCAGTCCTTGTCCTCCAGGCTGCTCCATCATGTTTCTATGGCACAGCCCTGCCATTCCCAGCCCTGCTTTCCAGGGTGCACATCCCCAGGGGTCCAGCAGCCAGGAATTCCCTCCTGGAGCAGTCCTGGGCTCAGGAGCTCCTGGGAGCAGAGACCATCTGAAATGGATGCAGATCCTGGGGGCTGGGAGCCAGTTGCTGCAGAACTTGACTCCTTTAAGCTTCTGGGCTGTTTTTTTTTCCCCCCCTGGAAAGGTTCCAGCAGCAGCAGGACAGCCCAGGCCCCTGCAGCCCCTGGGAATGTCCCGTGGTTCCTCCCAGCAGGGAAGCCCAGACAGCACCATGCCCAGGAACACACACAGAGCATCCAGTGGGAAGATCCCTGGTGTCCTGGCTCCCTTGCTGGGTTGTGACTGCCACACAACAGCCCTTCTTGCAGCCATGTGGTGTTTTCTCTCCCTTTCCTCCCCTCCCCCTTGCTTTCTGCTTTTAATTCTATTTATTTTGGCTCACAAAGCTGATGAAATTAGGAGAGATTATTAAAACCACCGTTGCTCCCAGAACAGGTTTTTTCCCAGCTGCAGAGCAGCTTTGGGCTCTGTTGGCAACTCTGATGTTGGAAATGAGGAGAAAATGGGGTCTTTTTCTTTTTTTTCCCTGAGAACCAGGCAAAGCCTGACACTGGAGACTTCCAGCACAGGCTCATTGAGTCTAATTTGTTTTGTTTGGTTGGTTTAATGTTGTGAGGGATCCTGCCTGCTCTTCTGTGTTCCCACAGGAGGGATGGGCTTCACCAGGGAGCTGGGAGCAGAGCAGGGCTGCTGGAAACAGGGTGGGCAGCAGAGCTGGTGTCCCCAGGGAGGAGTGGGACACTCTGGGTTTGAGCACAAACCTGGGCTGGCTGCTGCTTCATCCCCACCACGGTGCTGCTGGGACCTCCTGGAAGCTGCTGCTTTCCCAGCAAAGGCTCAGGATCCTCACTCAGGTGTGGGCTGAGCAGGAGCTGGGGAGAGCCCTGTGAGCTGGGGCTGAGTCACCTGGCAGAGCTCCTGCAGGTTTGGCTCAGCCAGAGCGTCTGGGATCCAGCAGCTCCAACATCTTGTGGCAAAGAGGAAGGAATGTGTGAACATGTGCTCTGGGGAACGTGGGACAGATCCCCGGGCTCCCACGCAGACACTTTGGGTTTGGTTTTTGTTCCAAGCAGGAGGGGGAGATTTTTTTAAAGCGATTGATTTTCCTTTTGTCAGTGTAAAACGTTTCGTCGGGGGTGGCTTTTCCCAGGGACAGGAGCCATGTGAGGCAGCCCGGTATTGCCAGGGGGAGGATCCCGGTGTGGCTGCAGGAAGGGTGGGCTGGCATCAGCTCCTGCCAGGAGACCCGGGACAGCCCTTTTATGCCCGAAATTTGAAGCAAAACTGCCCGGAGCCGTGTAGGAATGAGCATCCTGTGAGCTGGTGCTGCTCTAAGCCGGGGCAGGGTTATCGGCTGCCCCGGGGGCTCGTTAGGAACCTCGGTCTGGGCTGGAGGAGCTGGGGAGGTTCTGGGTGGGAATGTCGGGGCTTTTCACTTGTTAATGACCTGTCGTTGTGTGGGCACCGCAGGTCACCAGAGGTCACTGCGGAGGCAGGAGCGTGGTGACAAGTGGAGGGAAGGGAGGGGTTAAAGTGACTGAGTCTGGTTTTTCTCTGTAATTTGGGCTGAAGCCCAGTGCTCTGACTGGCCTGTGATCCCTGTGGGTGCTCCCTGCCCAGCCCTGGGGGGGCTTGACACGAGGAAAAAGACTCTGTAGCCCCGAGAAGCTCTAAAGCAGGTTCTTTACTGCAGCGCGGGGATCGCTCCTCCCGACACACTGAGGGACAAGAGCAGCACCTGTTTATTCACTTCAAGATACACATATGCATTACCTGACAAAAGAAAGGCAGGATTATACAGATTAATTCCCTGAATTCATGATAATATTTAAATCGTTTCCCCGAAGTCATTAACATCAAGCTACGCCCACTGCCTCTCAGGGGTCGTGGGCAGGGGTCTCTGGGAGGAAGGCTCGTGGTCCTCCTTGCTGTGCTGGGTCATGTTGTTCCTCATTCTGGCAGGTTGGCTGATGTACCCAGTGAATCCTGCTGCTTGGTCTCTCAGGGAGACCAAACATTAACAGATTCTCTTCTACAGCATCATAGAGGTTTGGCAAATTTAACCCTTAAGTCTCTAATTCAGGCTGGTGGTGCTGGGGTGAAGCTGGGGAGGGGGCAGGGCTGGGCAGACCCTTCCCGATGGTGTTTTCCAAGCTCTGGGGGCTCCGGGTGGGTCCCTGAGCCCCTCGGTCGTGCTGAGCAGCGCTGAGCTCCTCTTGGCTCTGCGGGGCCGTCCCCAGGTTGCTGATCCCAGAGGGGAGGACTGAGTATCCAGGTCATTCCCTCCCCCCTGGAGCTGGCGGGAGGGATCGGGTTTCCAGCCCCATCTCACCAAAGTCCTCCTGCCTGGCGGGGGGTGCGGAGCCCCCGGACCGGGCTGGGTCCAGGAATGGGAAGAATCCGAAGGTTTTTGGGGCCGTGCAGGTGCTGGAATCTTCCCGGAGAGGATTTGGATGTGGCTTCTTCCTGGCGGATGGCAGGGCTGGCTCTGGGTGCTCCCCTTGGCTCCTGGAGACTCGTGTGGTGTCCAGCGGCTTGTGGGAAGGATGGTGCTGGAATTGGGAAACTGGGAAGTAAAAGGAGAGCCAGGAGAGCTGCTGGGATCTCTGCAAGAGGAGAGGGATGGATCCTGGTGGAGCTGCCCCTGTATCCAGGGGTACGTTCAGGCACCAGAGCCCGGGCTCTGGGCAGCTGGAGTCGGGGTGGTCCCACGGGCAGCCCCTCGGTGGGGGGTCAGGCAGCCGGGAGCGGTTGTTCCGGGTCCTCCACACCCACGTCTGCACTTCCAGCTGGTTTGAACCCGGTGTGAACGTGCTGGAGGTGCTGAGGCTCGTGGTGCGAGCGGCTCAGGAGGGGTGGGGAGGAGTTGGGGTCCTTTCCCGCTGGCCGAGAGCAGCCTCTGTCCGAGG
>NW_009952584.1:8151-14809 GCF_000747805.2 Chaetura pelagica | reverse complement strand
GGTGCAGGGTTATCGGCTGCCCCGGGGGCTCGTTAGGAACCTCGGTCTGGGCTGGAGGAGCTGGGGAGGTTCTGGGTGGGAATGTCGGGGCTTTTCACTTGTTAATGACCTGTCGTTGTGTGGGCACCGCAGGTCACCAGAGGTCACTGCGGAGGCAGGAGCGTGGTGACAAGTGGAGGGAAGGGAGGGGTTAAAGTGACTGAGTCTGGTTTTTCTCTGTAATTTGGGCTGAAGCCCAGTGCTCTGACTGGCCTGTGATCCCTGTGGGTGCTCCCTGCCCAGCCCTGGGGGGGCTTGACACGAGGAAAAAGACTCTGTAGCCCCGAGAAGCTCTAAAGCAGGTTCTTTACTGCAGCGCGGGGATCGCTCCTCCCGACACACTGAGGGACAAGAGCAGCACCTGTTTATTCACTTCAAGATACACATATGCATTACCTGACAAAAGAAAGGCAGGATTATACAGATTAATTCCCTGAATTCATGATAATATTTAAATCGTTTCCCCGAAGTCATTAACATCAAGCTACGCCCACTGCCTCTCAGGGGTCGTGGGCAGGGGTCTCTGGGAGGAAGGCTCGTGGTCCTCCTTGCTGTGCTGGGTCATGTTGTTCCTCATTCTGGCAGGTTGGCTGATGTACCCAGTGAATCCTGCTGCTTGGTCTCTCAGGGAGACCAAACATTAACAGATTCTCTTCTACAGCATCATAGAGGTTTGGCAAATTTAACCCTTAAGTCTCTAATTCAGGCTGGTGGTGCTGGGGTGAAGCTGGGGAGGGGGCAGGGCTGGGCAGACCCTTCCCGATGGTGTTTTCCAAGCTCTGGGGGCTCCGGGTGGGTCCCTGAGCCCCTCGGTCGTGCTGAGCAGCGCTGAGCTCCTCTTGGCTCTGCGGGGCCGTCCCCAGGTTGCTGATCCCAGAGGGGAGGACTGAGTATCCAGGTCATTCCCTCCCCCCTGGAGCTGGCGGGAGGGATCGGGTTTCCAGCCCCATCTCACCAAAGTGCTCCTGCCTGGCGGGGGGTGCGGAGCCCCCGGACCGGGCTGGGTCCAGGAATGGGAAGAATCCGAAGGTTTTTGGGGCCGTGCAGGTGCTGGAATCTTCCCGGAGAGGATTTGGATGTGGCTTCTTCCTGGCGGATGGCAGGGCTGGCTCTGGGTGCTCCCCTTGGCTCCTGGAGACTCGTGTGGTGTCCAGCGGCTTGTGGGAAGGATGGTGCTGGAATTGGGAAACTGGGAAGTGAAAGGAGAGCCAGGAGAGCTGCTGGGATCTCTGCAAGAGGAGAGGGATGGATCCTGGTGGAGCTGCCCCTGTATCCAGGGGTACGTTCAGGCACCAGAGCCCGGGCTCTGGGCAGCTGGAGTCGGGGTGGTCCCACGGGCAGCCCCTCGGTGGGGGGTCAGGCAGCCGGGAGCGGTTGTTCCGGGTCCTCCACACCCACGTCTGCACTTCCAGCTGGTTTGAACCCGGTGTGAACGTGCTGGAGGTGCTGAGGCTCGTGGTGCGAGCGGCTCAGGAGGGGTGGGAAGGAGTTGGGGTCCTTTCCCGCTGGCCGAGAGCAGCCTCTGTCCGAGGGCGTGGGCAGGTTGGGGAGCAGCCGGTCCTGGTTGCCCGGGTCCGTTCTCCGCAGCCGTTAATCCCGTGATCTGAATTGCAAACTGACCTGGGGACTTTCCCCACCCCCCGAGGAGAAGCCTTTGTCTGTTCCTGCTCCGTGGAGGCAAAGAGCTGATTGATCCTCTGACCTTCCCAGCCCCTTGGCTCAGGTCCCTCCCTGCTGCCCTTTTCCTGCGGGGGGTCCCCAGGGGTGATTGTGCCTCCTGCAGCCTGTCTGTCCGTCTGTCCGTCCCCTCCCTCCCCGAGGGTCCGTGAGCAGCTCTGGGAGGGTCCTGGCAACGAACTCCCAGTGTTTGCTCAGCTGGAATTGCTCCTCGATGGTTTCAGAGCCTCGTGTGCTCGGGGTGGGGACTCCCTGCTCCGGACCAGGGGCGGGACCAGCCCTGGTGGGAATTTGTCACCAGCTTGGATGTTGGTGGGAAGGGGAGGCAGCAGGGCTGGGACCTGCTCTGTCCCACTCTCCTCACCGCCCTCTCTTCCCCGCAGGGTCCGGGTGCTGGTGGTGAGCGATGGGGTATGATGTAGCTCGTTTCCAGGGGGATGTGGATGAAGATCTTATCTGCCCCATCTGCAGCGGGGTCCTGGAGGAGCCAGTTCAGGTGGGTTCCACTGGCTGTGGCTGCTGAAGGGTTCTGATTGCAGCACCAGACTTGGAGATGTCTGGATGGGATGGTGGGATGATGGGATGGTGGGCACAGCATCTGCTTTAGGTGAGCTCGGTGGATCCTTGACTCCCTCCTCGTGCTTTGAGGTGGATAGGGAAGCAGCACCAAGGGTGCAAGTCTGAATCCATGTGATTTCTGGTGGAAACGAACAATTTCTAGGCCTGGGGGATGTCCTGGGGCCAGCCAGGAGGCAGGGAAGGGAGGAAGGCTGCGCTGCAGGGTGCTGTGTGTGGCTCTGGCCTTCCCAGCCCCAGCTTTTGGTGCCTGGCTGTGCCATGGAGGTGCCTCTTCCCTTGTCTTTCCTCCCCTGGGCAGCACGTGGCTGCTGGACACCCCCTGGACACCAAGAGGCTCTGCTGGACGTTGTTCCCCCTCACAAGAGCCATCAAACGTGTCCCCATGGTGTCCGGGTAACCCCAGGGCTGTGCTGTTCCTCCCCCCCAGGCTCCTCACTGCGAACACGCCTTCTGCAATGCCTGCATCACCCAGTGGTTCTCCCAGCAGCAGACGTGTCCCGTGGACCGCAGCGTGGTGACGGTCGCCCACCTGCGCCCGGTGCCGCGGATCATGCGGAACATGCTGTCCAAGCTGCAGATCAGCTGCGACAACGCCGTGTTCGGCTGCACCGCCGTCGTGCGCCTCGACAACCTCATGTCCCACCTCAACGACTGCGAGCACAACCCCAAGCGCCCCGTCACCTGCGAGCAGGGATGCGGGTGAGGGGGGCCCCGGGGGGGCTGTGCAGGCACGGCCACGGGGTGGGAGTTCAGTGCTGGGCACCCCTTTTCCCCCCTGGGCACAGAGCTCCCAGGGAGCCGGGCGCTGAAGGTGCTGCAGGAAGGGTCAGGCAGGATTCTTAGTCCCATTTTAGCCCATTTCTTTTAAAACCTGTTTCAAAGCCCCTGGCTCCTCAGCTCTTCACGGGGGCTTGGGTGTCTGTTGCCTGCTGGAAATGGGGCACTGAGGCTTTCAGGATCCCCCCCAAGCTATTCCAGCCTGGGACACGTTCCAGCCTGAGCTCTGCTCCCTCCTCCGTGTCACTGGGAGCTGCAGGTGGCTGCTCTGGCCTCGCCCCAGTGCTCCCAGTTCTGACATCCTCCCCTGCACGTGTCATTGCACCCAGCCAGGCAGGGAGTGACTGTTGGCTGGGAGACAATCACATCTCCTAGGATGAAATCAGAGGCTGGATCAGACCCATGGGACCTGGTTCTGAGCCCTGGTGGCTTTGGAGGAGGAAAACCCCCATCACCTGCTGAGCTGGTGGTGGTTTGTGCTGGGCCCTGGGTCACAGGGAACAGGCCTCCCCACCCACACCCCTCCAGGTGACAGCATCCAGCTCCCTGGGGCTCTTGGCAAGGGCCTCCTAGACTGGATTTGTTCTGGAGACTTAATGTGTTTACACTGAGTGTGACTCTCCCTCACGTGGGGTCTCCACCTTTTTCTGTAACGCTCAGCTTGGAAATGCCCAAAGATGAGCTGCCCAACCACAACTGCATCAAGCACCTGAGGTCTGTGGTGCAGCAGCAGCAGACAAGGATCGCGGAGTTGGAGAAGACCTCGGCAGAGCACAAGCACCAGCTGGCTGAGCAGGTGGGCTGGGGGCTGCAAAGGGGCCCTGGCTGGCTCTGGGGTCTCTTGGGGGAAGGGTCTGTGTCACCTGCTGGGACACCAGACACCAGAAAAGCAGCTGGGGCTCTGCTGTGGTTCCTCACCCCATCATCCAGCTGCTGGCAGATGTTTCTCCCTGTGTGGTGATGGTGTCGTGAGGTGTCCCGTGGTGCCAGCCCCTCTTTGTGACCCCCGCCCGTTGTGTCCCCCTCCTGCAGAAGAGGGACATCCAGCTGCTCAAGGCCTACATGCGCGCCATCCGCAGCGTCAACCCCAACCTGCAGAACCTGGAGGAGACCATCGAGTACAATGAGATCCTGGAGTAAGAGCTGGGGCTGAGGGGGGAGGAGCTGGGAGGGCTGCTGGGAGAGGGGCTGAAGCACCTTCTGGGGCAAAGAAGGAATTCATAGAATCACAGATGGGTTTGGGTTAGGAGAGACCTTGAAGACCATCTTAAATCCAACCCCCCTGCATGGGCAGGGACACCTCCCACCAGCCCAGGTTGCTCCAAGACCCAGCCAGCCTGGCCTTGAACACTTCCAGGTTCTCTTGGCAGTTTGATCCAGCGTCTCCCCACCCTCAGAGTGAAGAATTTCCTCCTTTGCTTCACCAAAGCAAAGGGCAGTTGTGGGCTGTTTGTGCTGGGGGTGGCATGTGAGGCACAAAGGGCTCCAAGTGTTTCTGTTCTTCCACCTGCATCCTGCCCACAAACAGGAAGCTGCCAGATTCCTTCCTCTGTGTGAGAAAGGCTGGAGGGAGCAACTTCTCCTCCTGTCCTTTCTTTCCCTCCCTCTAGGGAGGGGACAGCAGAGCAGGGTGGTTGCAGCTGGGTCCAGTTTGGGGTGAAAATAGGGCAGAAAGGGTGGGGAAATGGAGGCATCCCTTGCTTGGCCCCAGTCCCAAGGAGCCACGAGGGCTGGAGCAGCTCTGCTCTGGAGCCAGGCTGGGAGAGTTGGGGTGTCCAGCCTGGAGAGGAGGAGGCTCCAGGGAGACCTTAGAGCAGCTTCCAGTGCCTGAAGGGGCTCCAGGAAAGCTGGGGAGGGACTTGGGCCAAGGGCAGGAGGGATGGGATGAGGGGGAAGGGCTTGAAACTGGAAGTGGGGAAATGGAGGTTAGAGATGAGGAAATTCTTTGCTGTGAGGGTGGGGAGAGCCTGGGCCAGGGAAGCTGTGGCTGCCCCATCCCTGGGGGTGTTGAAGGGCAGGTTGGATGGGGCTTGGAGCAGCCTGGGCTGGTGGGAGGTGTCCCTGCCCATGGGGGGTTGGATCTAGATGATCTTGAAGGTCCCTTCCAACCCAACCATTCCATGTGTCCCTCCCCAGGTGGGTGAACTCCCTGCAGCCGGCGCGGGTGACGCGCTGGGGGGGGATGATCTCCACGCCCGACGCGGTGCTCCAGGCTGTCATCAAGCGCTCGCTGGTGGAGAGTGGCTGCCCCAGCTCCATCACCAACGAGCTGATCGAGAACGCCCACGAGCGGAACTGGCCGCAGGGCCTGGCCACGCTGGAGACGCGGCAGATGAACCGCCGGTACTACGAGAACTACGTGGCCAAGCGCATCCCCGGGAAGCAGGCGGTGGTGGTGATGGCCTGTGAGAACCAGCACATGGGGGAGGACATGGTGCTGGAGCCCGGGCTGGTGATGATATTTGCACACGGAGTGGAGGAAATCTAAGGACTTGCCAGGAGGAAACGTGGAGCAGAGGAGAAGGAGGAGAGGGAAGAAGGTGCAGAAAGGGAGATGGGGGGGAAGCTGGTCAGAACTGCTGCTGTTCCCGTGGCCCACGGGGGATTTTGGGGCACTGCTCCCCCACCTCTTGCTCCCTGGCTACAATGATCAAACACCCCTAGTGACTGAGCCCCCCCCGGCCTGTGGTGACCCCCCTTGCAGCCCCCCACATCCACCCCATGCCCACAGCTTTGCAGGAGCAGCGCCCCCCCCCCTCCACACATCCTGGGCTCCTCTGACCCCCCTGCCTGGGGGCTGTGGTGCCTCTCCCAGCCCCCACCCACAGCCCAGCTCAGCTCCAGACAGGAATGGACCCCGTGGCCCCACCAGCGTCTGAGCCCTCCCTGGACATTCTCCTCACTGGATTTTCTGCCTCCTCTCCAGCATCTCCAGGTCTTTTCCCCCGGATGCCCAGGAGGGCAGGAGAAGGGGCTGCCCCCCCTTCCTGCGGGCTGGGGAGGGGCCTGGGCTGGGGGAGTCCCTGAAGTGGGGGCTGTTGCTGTTGCCCCTGGACCCTCCCCAAGCCCTGTTCAACCCTGGAGCCAAACCAGCCTTGGACAAGCCCCCAGTGCCCACCCAGGGCTGGGGCCTTCCTAGGGTGGGGGGATGTGGCACTGGGGACCCCTCCTGGCACCCCCCACCCCCCCACCCACCTTCGGTGCATGTCCCAGCCCCTCTGGGGAGGCTGGGTCCCCACATCCCCCATCTGCCCCCCCTGTGCTGGGGTTTGATTCCTTTCCCAGCTGCTCCTTGACTCTGGTTCTGTATTTTTCTTTTTTTTTTTTTTTTATACTTTGTTTTTGTTTTGCCTTTTCTCGTTTTAATTTCCCCCTTTTTACTCCATGTTTGCAGCGTGGCTGCCGGGTCCTCAGCACCTGCGGCCTCACTGGTTGGGAACTTAATTTATTTGCCTTGTTCTCTTTTTTGTTTTGTTTTTTTTTTACCGTTCTTCCCCCCCGGTGCCCGCCGGGGGGGCAGGGGGTGACGTGATCAATAAATTCTTCTGGTGGCTTTACCGGCGGCTCGGGGGGGTCTGCGCCCCTG
>NW_009952584.1:6352-7251 GCF_000747805.2 Chaetura pelagica | reverse complement strand
CCCCCCCAGTACATCCAGGCCGAGCCCCCCACCAACAAGTCGCTGTCGAGCCTGGTGGTGCAGCTGCTGCAGTTCCAGGAGGAGGTGTTCGGCAAGCACGTCAGCAACGCGCCCCTCACCAAACTGCCGGTGAGACCCCCGGGGGGACGGGGCGGGTCGGGCCTGCGCCCCGGGGGGACGGGGCCCAGCGACACGTGGGGACCTGGGGACGAGCCCCAAAGGTGCAGGGACTGCACCCTGATCGCCCTTAAAGACCTGGGGACGAGACCCCAGGAATGGGCAGCGCCGGGGACAAAGGGCTGAGCAGGGACGGTGCCCCCGTGACACCAGATGGCACCTCGGTGACCCAGGGAACAAGGCTGTGAGCGGTGCCAGCTCCCCAAAGAGCTGGGGACACCCCCATGACCAGGTCAGTGCCCTAGCCTGGGGACATCCCAGCACAGTGAGCTGGGACAGCACCTGGAGCAGGGACAGTGCCCCAGTGTCGTGCTGGGAACTGTCCCCCAAACAGGGTCCATGCCCCAAGGACGGGGGGACAGTGTCCCACCAGGGCCAGCACCCCAACACTAGGACAGGGCCATGGACAACCCCCCAGAACCCAGGGACAGCCAGGACAGCACCCCATGGATCTGGGGACAGTGGGGACACAGGGACAGGTCCCCAGCTGGGAACGGTGCCCCAGCACCACAGGGACCATGGAGCCCAGGGACAGAGCCCAGCACGGAGGTGGCACCTGGACACGGAGATGGCACCTTGATGAGGCCCCCCTACACCACCCCTTTCCTCCCATTGCAGATCAAATGCTTCTTGGATTTCAAGGCGGGGGGAGCCCTGTGCCCCATCCTGGCAGCTGCCTATAAATTCAAGAGCGACCAAGGATGGTGAGCGCCCCTCGGGCC
>NW_009952584.1:4424-4835 GCF_000747805.2 Chaetura pelagica | reverse complement strand
CGCGGGGCGGGGGTCCGGGGAGGGGCCGGGGTGGGGGCCACGGGGCTGGGGTTGGGGTCCACGGGAACTCCCTGGGGGGGGCCTTGGCTGGGGGCTGCATGGGGGTGTGCTGGTTGTAAGGCACCCACCTCTGCAGCAAGCAGGTGCCAGGGCATGTCCCCACCCCCACCGTGAACCCCTGGGGGGGTCCAGGCGCGTGTCCCCCCTCCCACCCCCCCAGATTTGGGTGCTGACAAGGAGACCTGAGCTGTGGCTTTCATGAGAGTCGCTCTTTTCTTCCAATAAGGCGGCGTTTCGATTTCCAGAATCCCTCGCGGATGGATCGCAACGTGGAGATGTTCATGACCATCGAGAAATCCCTGGTGCAGGTAAGAGGAGCCACCCCTGCCCCCCCAACCCCCTGGACCCCCA
>NW_009952584.1:1978-3971 GCF_000747805.2 Chaetura pelagica | reverse complement strand
GCAGCTCCATGCTCAGCCCTGGCCCTGCTCCATGTCCCCCACAGAGGAGTGGGTCCGGCCGGTCATGAAGCGTGACAAGCAGGTCCTGCTGCACTGGGGCTACTACCCGGACAGGTGAGGGTCCCGGGGGGGTTGGGGGACTGCACCAGAGCCCGGCAGAGCCCCCCGTGCCCTCGGGGTGCCCCCCCAGCCTCGCGGGTGCTGCTCTCACCATCCCCCTGCACCCCCAGTTATGACACCTGGATCCCTGCCAGCGAGATTGAGGCTTCTGTGGAGGACGCCCCGACACCGGAGAAGCCCCGGAAGGTAACGGGGGGTCCCCCAGGCTGGGAGGGTGGCTGCAGCTCCCTCCCCTGCCCCCCAGCTGCCTGATGTACCCTTGCCCAACAGGTCCATGCCAAGTGGATCCTGGACACGGACACTTTCAACGAGTGGATGAATGAGGAGGACTATGAGGTGACGGACGAGAAGAGCCCAGTCACCCGCAGGAAGAAGATCTCGGCCAAGACGCTGACGGACGAGGTCAGAGCAGGGGACAAAGCCCTGGAGGGCGTGAGGGGGGTGTCTCTGCCTGGCTGTCCCACTCGGTCCCATCCAGGACCCCCCGTCCCTCCCAGGTGAACAGCCCTGACTCGGACCGGCGGGACAAGAAGGGTGGCAACTACAAGAAGCGGAAGCGCTCGCCCTCCCCCTCGCCCACCCCAGAGGCCAAGAAGAAGAACGCGAAGAAGGGGTGAGAGGGGTGGGGGGCAGGGTGGGCATGACCCTGGGGGAGCAGCCGTGGGTCAGGGGGTCCTGGAGTGCAGTGGTAACAGGACAGGGGGGTCTCTCCCTTCCCAGACCTTCTACCCCCTACAACAAATCCAAGCGCGGGCACCGCGAGGAGGAGCAGGAGGATCTGACCAAGGACATGGATGAGCCCTCGCCCGTCCCCAATGTGGAGGAGGTCACCCTGCCCAAGACAGGTCAGAGCGGGGGGCTGGCAGCCCCCCATGGGGTCCTGTCACCCCATACACATGGTCTGGGGGCCCATCCTGGGGGTGCTCAGCACCACATCCCCCCATCACAGTCAACACCAAGAAGGACTCGGAATCTGCGCCCGTCAAGGGGGGGACCATGACAGACCTGGGTGAGTCTGAGCTGCTGGGACTGGACACCATGGGGGTCACCTGGTAGTGCCCAAACCCACCCCCACCCTTCTCTCTTCCAGATGAGCAGGAGGACGAGAGCATGGAGACAGCTGGCAAGGTGAGGCCCTGGGCCTGTCCTCTCCTCCCTAGCCCAACACTCCTTCAGGGGAAGATGTTCCCACCCAGCACCAGGGTCACCATCACTGCATGGTCACTTCTTTCCTTGCCCTTCTTTTGGGGACAAAAAGGTCCCTTTCTGTCACCCCTGGGGCTGCAGGCAGCTTTGTCCTGGGCCACTTGCCTCATCCTTCTCTCAGGGTGAGGAAGGGTCTAAAAGGGAGACTCAGGACCCCCTCACCCCCACGGCACTGGTCTCTGGCAGGATGAGGAGGAGAACGGCACCGGGAGCAAGGGGGAGCAGGCCAAGAACCCCGACCTGCACGAGGACAACGTGACGGAGCAGACCCACCACATCATCATCCCCAGCTACGCTGCCTGGTTCGACTACAACAGGTATGGGGGGCGCTGGGTGGGGAACAGGGACACTGGGGGTGGATGAGGATGCCAAGGGGGGGTCAGGGCTGTGGGGCCTCAGATCGGACCCTCCCCCACCTCTCCCCCTGCAGCGTCCACGCCATCGAGCGCCGAGCCCTGCCCGAGTTCTTCAACGGCAAGAATAAATCCAAGACCCCCGAAATGTGAGCCTGGAGCCCCCAACCCCCTTCTCCATCCCTCCCAGCACCGGTGGGGCCACGGCAGGTGCTGACCCCTCGTGTGCCCCCCCAGATACTTGGCCTACCGCAACTTCATGATCGACACGTACCGGCTGAACCCGCAGGAGTACCTGACCCCCACCCCCCGCC
>NW_009952584.1:0-957 GCF_000747805.2 Chaetura pelagica | reverse complement strand
GCGCGTGTCCCCCGCCCCTTCCCGGCGCCTGCCGATCGAGGATCCCTACCTGGAGGACTCGGAGGCGTCGCTGGGGCCGCTTGCCTACCAGCCCATCCCCTTCAGCCAGTCCGGGAACCCTGTCATGAGCACCGTCGCCTTCCTGGCCTCCGTCGTCGACCCCCGCGTCGCCTCTGCCGCCGCCAAGTCGGCTCTGGGTGGGGCAGGGGTCTTGGGGGGCGGGACCCAAATGGGTGGGGTGAGGCCTGTAGGGGCGTCTGTAGGAAAACGGGACAAGTCCTATGGGAAGACAGGGCCTATTGGGAATTCTGTAGGGAGACAGAGCTTGTATGGGCGGATGGGTAAGTCCTGTGGAGGGTGGGAACAAGTCCTGTGGGGAGCCCTGTAGGGGGACAGGAAGAGCTATGGGGAGTTCTACAGGGGACAGTAGCAGTTCTATAGGGAGGTTGACAGGTTCTATAGGACAGGTTGAGTCCTATAGAATCCTAGAAGGAAATAGGATGGGTCTTAGCAGGAGATGGGATGAGTCTTGTAAGCAGATGAGATGATGCCTGTGGAGGATGATTGAGCCCTATAGGGATTCCTCTGGGGACATGGGACCGCTTCAGGAGACCTCAGGATGTCTCCCTGGCTGGAGACAGAGTGAGAACTGTGAGGGAGGGGACAAACCCCCGAGGGCCACAGCACTGGTTCAGGGCTGGCTCCGAGGGGGCGCTGGGGTCCCCTCGGGGGTCCCCACTGAGTCCTGTGCTGCCCCGCAGAGGAGTTCTCCAAGATGAAGGAGGAGGTGCCCACGGCCCTGGTGGAGGCCCACGTCCGCAAGGTGGAGGAGGCAGCCAAGGTGACGGGCAAGGCCGACCCGGCCTTCGGGCTGGAGAGCAGTGGCATCGCCGGCACCACCTCGGACGAGCCCGAGCGCATCGGTGAGGGGCACGGGGTCTGTGTGATGAGTTTGTC
>NW_009952583.1:0-3466 GCF_000747805.2 Chaetura pelagica | reverse complement strand
TAACGACCGTCAGTATAATCACAAACACCAATAGTATCAGTAGTGGGTGAATTAAAATGTTTCAAGTTCTTTCTGCAGAGGGTGAGTATCCTGAAAAGACGTCCCACCAATGATGGGCAGTTTCAGATTCAATTTGACTAGATAGACAAATAAGTTTGTCTTTGGCTATTACTGTTTTAATGATCTCAGCCAAGAAGCTTTTATTCTGCTTCCTTAAATGCTCTCAAAGTTCTTGAGACTGGTTCAATATCTCATTTAATTTCCCCAAAGATAAGCTTGCATGACTTAGGTTCAAGCTTTCATAGTGCCAAAACATTGCCACCTGTTCCTCTGTATATGCAAAAATGAGTACGTTTGTCCATGTCAGGTTAAATGGGTTACATTTCTGAGACACCCTATAAATGGGGTAGTCATTCCATATTCTTCAACTACATATTGATTGTTAGTTACTAAGCACACATGTCTAGCATTAACCTCTATAAACATTTCAAACATTTTAGGAGACAAAATTGTCCATTTACAACTATTGACAGAATGTTCTAACAAGCAGGGTTCGTGTAACTGATTGTTGTCCACACAACGTGCCTTCAGTGGTAGTTTCACAAAGGTTCAAATCATATGTTTTATTATTGCTCCCAATATGCTTCCCTTGAAATTCTGGTAACCAATATTCTAGGTTCTCCTGGCTTGAGAAGAGTGTTGGTAAAACTAAAAACTTGCACATTACTTCAGGGTTGGTTATATTATAGAATACCAATTTTCCTGCACACCAGGAGTCATAACACTGCACAAATTGGGAATAAGCTTTCATCCAATGTTTAGGATGGGCCCACTGTCCAAAGATCTTTCTCCACATGAACTCATTATTTCCCATTAAGTAAGACTGCACCTTAGTCTTTTGTTCTAATTGCCACATAGTTTGTAGGGTGCAGACTGTGCAGTCCATAAATTTAGTCAAGTTTTTTTAGCGATTGTACCTGGGCAATTATACTCTCATTAAAGACATGTAAAGATTCCTTACTGTATTTTAAGGTTGGCATCCATTCAGCCTGAATTTTAATTGCTTGGGCTACATCAAACCCTGCTGTACCAACTTTGTTCCTTAAAGTCTCTAAATCTACTGAATTTATAAGCCCTAGATAAATGTTGCCATCTACAAAAAGTTTTCACCTCCAGTGTTCCCCCAGATTACCTTCTCTGTTTCTCTTCCAAATCTATCAGTCCACTGATAGCAACATGCCTTGGTCTTTGTTTCCAACATTAGACCAAATGTATAACTTATAGAATCATAGAATCATAGAATCATAGAATCTTAGGGGCTGGAAGGGACCTCGAGAGATCATCTAGTCCAACCCCCCTGCCAGAGCAGGGTCACCTAGAGTACATCACACAGGAACTCATCCAGGTGGGTTTTGAATGTCTCCAGTGAGGGAGACTCCACAACCTCCCTGGGCAGTCTGTTCCAGTGCTCTGTCACTCTTACAGTAAAAAAATTTTTTCGGATATTCACCTTGAACCTCCTATGCTCCAATTTACACCCATTACCCCTTGTCCTATCACTGGTCATCACTGAGAAAAGCCTAACTCCGTCCCCCTGACACTCACCCCTTACATATTTGTAAACATTGATGAGGTCACCCCTCAGTCTCCTTTTCTCCAAGCTAAAGAGACCCAGCTCCCTCAGCCTTTCCTCATAAGGGAGATGTTCCACTCCCCTAATCATCTTCGTAGCTCTGCGCTGGACTCTTTCGAGCAGTTCCCTGTCCTTTTTGAACTGAGGGGCCCAGAACTGGACACAATACTCCAGATGTGGCCTCACCAATGCAGAATAGAGGGGGAGGAGAACCTCTCTTGACCTACTAACCACACCCTTTCTAATGCACCCCAGGATGCCATTGGCCTTCTTGGCCACAAGGGCACATTGCTGGCTCATGGTCATCCTCCTGTCTACCAGGACCCCCAGGTCTCTTTCACCTACACTACTCTCCAGCAGTTCAGCCCCCAACCTGTACTGGGACATGGTGTTGTTCTTCCCCAAATGTAAAACTCTGCACTTCCCCTTGTTGAATTTCATCATGTTTCTCCCCGCCCAACTCTCCAACCTATCTAAGTCTCTCTGAATGGCAGCACAGCCTTCTGGTGTGTCAGCCACTCCTCCCAGCTTAGTGTCATCAGCAAACTTGCTGAGGGTACATTCTATACCCTCATCCAGGTCGTTGATGAAGATGTTGAACAACACCGGTCCCAGTACCGACCCCTGTGGGACTCCACTAGTCACACACCTCCAACCAGATTCTGCCCCATTGACTACAACTCTCTGACTCCTTCCTTTCAACCAGTTCCTAATCCACCTCACTTCCTGGTCACCAAACCCATACCTGATCAACTTTTCTACAAGGATGCTGTGGGAGACGGTGTCAAATGCTTTACTGAAATCAAGATAAACCACATCTACCGCTCTACCATCATCTATCCACCTAGTAATTTCCTCATAGAAGGCTATGAGGTTAGTCAAACATGATTTACCCTTGATAAAACCATGTTGACTGCTCTTGATGACCCCCATGTCCTTGATGTGCCTGGAGATAGTGACAAGAACAAGTTGTTCCATCACCTTTCCAGGGATGGAGGTGAGGCTGACCGGTCTATAGTTACCCAGGTCCTCCTTCTTGCCCTTCTTGTAGACTGGTGTGACATTTGCTATCCTCCAGTCCTCAGGCACCTCTCCCGTTACCCATGACTTACTGAAGATGATGGAGAGTGGCCTAGCAATGACCTCCGCCAGCTCCCTCAGCACCCTTGGATGCATTCCATCTGGACCCATTGATTTATGGATGTTGAGATTACTCAGCTGATCCCTAACTTTCCCAAAGTGTGCTTCTTGTTTGCGAAGGTGTTATTCCATTGGTTTTGAAGGAAGCACTCCTTCATATGTAATGGAGGTCCTATCCCTTTAACTGTACAACATTTTAGGGGAACCGTAGTTACCAATGTGACACTGGTCAAGTTTGGACAATATACAAAGCTCATCCCTTGCCATCCTGTATATTTACTACTTCTAGTATAGGGTTGCCATATAGAACAGTTCTCAGAGAAATGAACAGTTGTCCCAGTGTTGTCTTCCCATGGCCATTTAAAACCATCAACTGATTCATATCTTCTTCTCAGGGGCCATTTGTTTGCAGGTGGCAAGCTGTGTGCAATTTCCAATTTCTAATAATTTACTAGCCTGAGATCACTTCTAGCAGTCCAAACCTAGGAATGATTTTTAATAATTTATTTTTTTTTAATACAATGTTAATACAATTTTACTTACTTCCTTCGCTTGATTGGTGCGACATGGAAAAGCCTCAGGCCAACCTGAGAAGGTATCTACTCATGCAAACAAATATCTGTATCCATTTTGCCATGGAAAGCCGAGCAGCTGAAGTGGGTCTTCACCCCCTCCACTCCTCAGGTCCTTATC
>NW_009952582.1:490300-491169 GCF_000747805.2 Chaetura pelagica | reverse complement strand
GAGGGGGGGTGAGAGGGGAAAAAATAAGCCCCATTGAGTTTAGGCAAATAAGGTTTGGTCTCCGTATCCTATTACAAAGCACTTTGAATATGCAAGACATCACACAAGACCAGTTATTCCAGTTACGACAAACTTAAAAAGAGAAAAAAGAGAGGCATGTTTAGATTGTAATTTGTTAGAGCAAGAATTGTATTTAAAACTGTCTTTTAAATCTTTTTTCCAGCCTCGCATTGTATCCAGCCTTTTTCTGATGTCTAGGGTTTTTTTCATTATTATTATTATTAACATTTTTCAGCTGAGTTCAGGAGGAGCGCTGCGAGCAACACATTTTCTGTATTTTTGTTCCTGTATCTTGGAGGAGAGTTGGCAGGGATTCTGTGGTTTGCAGTTACACAATATGTTATCATGTTTTTAATCACTAAATCATTGCAGTGGTTATAGATTTACAGTCTTAGGGTATTACTGAGAGGAGCAGCGCAGGCTGTATGTGCGGGAACATAGGAGAGCATGCCGTTAACATGCTCGTGAACTTTGCTTTTAAATCATTTCCCGGCCGAGCTCTGGCGGAGAGAGCAAGCGTTTTGGCATCACCCCTCCACGCACTTGAGGAAAGTTTGTGCAACCCTCCCGGCCGGGCAGGAGCGCCGATGGGTGTCCCGGGCCGCGGCGCAGGCGGTAAGCGGGTCAGGGGCGCGAGGGCGGCCGGGGGACACGGGCTGCCCCTCCGGGGGACACGGGCCGGCTGCTCTCTGCTCCCGGCCCCCCTTTATTATGTAACAGAGCCCTCGGCAGCATTAAAAATTCAGCATTACAAGCTGATTGTAATGCTCCCTCATTAGAGAGCACTGTCTGGTCCGGCATTAAGTGCA
>NW_009952582.1:445763-490216 GCF_000747805.2 Chaetura pelagica | reverse complement strand
TCCTGCTCTGCCTACCGGCCAAGGACTTTCCTCCTGCATCAGCCTGGGTGCAGGGACCTGGCTTCCCCAGCCGCCCTCCTGCCTGGGTCCCACTCCACGGGCCACCTTCGGCCAGAAACAAAAGCAAACAAAAGGCACGTTAGAGGGGAGAGAAACCCCGTGTCTGGATGCTGAGGTTGCTTTGCTGTATTTGTATTTTTTTTCTACCTCTTTGAAACATGGTCATTTTGGAAGGAGTGGGCAGCAGGGACTTGACTGCAGCCCCTCTCTGGCAGCAGTGCTGTGGCTCAAAGCCCCACTGGCCCTGGCTGCAGTAGCCCCTTGCCCTCCCTCCCGCCCTGCTGCTGCCTTTTGTTCCTGCAGGACTGAGCCAAAGTGCTGCTCGGGCGGCCCCCCGTGCCCGGCACCTCTGCTTGGCCTTGTCGTGGCTGCTGTCAAACAGGGGCCACCGGCAGCCGCTTTGGCAAAAGCAGAGGCGTGTGTCCCTCTTTCATCTCTCTGTCCTGACCCCCCGCCCCGGTTCCTGTTGGTGTCGGGCCAGAGGCCAGGAGCAGCACGGAGGAGCAGATTTACTTTGGGCCTGGCCAGCAGTTGAGCGGCTTCAGCAGGGATTGCTAAATCCCAGACTGATGGACGCACGGCTGGCTGTGCCAGCCTCCCTGTTAGCACTTGCTTCCTCTTTCCAAAATAGTAATAATAATTATTATTTTTTAAAAGTCTCATGGAGAAGCTGAAAAAACAGTGGGCTTTTGTATTAACTTTATTCACTGTCTGTATTCTGCTGGGGCTCGACTCTCTTGTGCGAGCATTTTCCCCACCAGTGTCGGACTTGCTCATCTATGGTGGGAGAGTTTTGAGCAACCATCTTCTTGTAGGTGCTGGCGGTGGGGCGCGCTGGCCCTGCCGCGGTGCCGGAGCTGGAGATGTGTTTGTGCTGGAGAGGCTGGTGTGGTTCTGCAGGGCCGGGCTGGGAGGAGGCTGAGTGTTGTGTGGCTCCCCATTTCTCTTTGCCAGAGCGCAGCCAAGGTTCGGCCTTTGTGTGGCTTAAGGCGCTGCGCGTGGACAGAGAGGTGGGCCATGGACAAAGCCGGGTGCCGCCTGCTCCCCCCAGCCTGGCCACATGTGGGACCCCCATGTTACTTGTGGGGCTGTGTCCATCCTGTGCTCCCTTGTGACTGACCAACTGTGGGGTCTTCGGCCTGGGAGAGGCTCCAGGGCTGGAGGGGGATTCCCGTGGGAACTGCCCCGCTCTGCTTCTGTCTCCTTATTGTGGGGCATCCCCCTGTGCCACTCTGGAAGCCCCTGGGGGAGGCTGTCGCTGAGGCGAGGCAAGGGGATACCAAAGAGAGGAGTTCCTCCAGTGGGAAGCAGGGCAGCCCTTCGCTCCTTCCCACCCTCGTTCCCTCACCAGCCGAAATTGGGGCTGGGTGTCCAGAACATGGCAGTGACAGGGCTGTTGAAGGCTGTTGTGGCAGAAGAGTGGGAATCAAAACATCTGTGCACAGGCCTGGGCGCCGCAGCCTCTAATGGTTTTGACGGAGCTGTTGTGGTCTGTTGTCTGGAAAATCTGCATTCTGCGCCATGCCCGAGGGGGGCCGCGGCACCGCAGACCGTGGCGGTACCTAAATATAACCGCCTCGCGCCGTGGGGTGAGGTGAGGGCAGGAGGGAGCAGGGCCGCCCATTCCGCCTCCTGCTTTGTCTCTGGTCTGCGATTCATGCATTTTTGTTTGCTCCGGAGCTTGGGTTTGTGTGTAGGCAGGGATTGGAGAAATAGATAAATTCCAGCTAGTTTAAAAAAAGAAAACAGGGTGGATGAGTTGGGCTTCCCTTGCTGCTGGCAGCTGGGAAGGCGCTGCGGCTGGATCGGGGATCCCACCAGACCGGGAAACCACGGCCGGTGGTGGGGGAGCGGGCCCCGCCAGCCTGCTCGCCTCGCTGGATTTCCTTCCCCCCGTAGGTGCTGCAGGTCTTGCTCGGGTCCCACCACACCGGTGAGGAACAAGCGCTTTACAGCACTTCCTTGTTGGCTCGGCCGGACAGACATGTCCATCTGTCGGTGCGGGAGGTGGGTGTTCATCTCCACAGCAACGCCGGCTGGAGAGCAGTGGTATTCTGCGCCAGGTGTGCTCTGCGTGTGTTTCCGGAGGCAGACTGTAAATACAGCCTAAAGTTCATTCCCATCTGAAATTATTTTTCAGTTGGGAGACCTGCACCAGTGGCCGTGCAGGCCACAGCAGAGGGGTGGCTCCTGGTGTGTCCCAGGAGCTGCTGAGGATGGTCTGGGAGTCTCAGCTGTGTGGGGCCGAGCCCGGCCAGCGAGTGGAAGGACGGTCGGGGTGCTGAAGAGCCCTGCACTGGCAGGCTGCAGCCACCCAGTTTTGCCCTTGACTTCCCTGCTGGGAGAAAGACACTTAGCTGTTGATTGTAATTTCATTATGTCACAAGTGCCAAAGTTGCCTCTTGGCAATAAAAGGCAAAGCAGAGCAGCAATATATTTTTTTATTATTCTTTTTGTCTAATTTTTAAAAATTATTTTTGTATTATTGTTTTCCCCCCCTGGAAAACAAACATTTCCCAGTGTTTTGGATTGTGTGGTGCACATTGCTGGGGAGCAGGAGGGTGCTGGCCCTGTGCTTTCCAGGTTTTTGGGTCTGAAATCTGATGAGGGCTGAGCCGTGTGGTTCCTTTGCTCTCTGATGGTGCTGGAGTAGATCATCGTGCAGCAGTTCTCATAAAAGGTTTTCTCCTGTCCTCCCCCCACCCAAGTATCAGGGAAAGTGAAGCCTTCAGGGCTGGTAACAGGTTAGCCTTTAGTATGTGTTTATTTTGACAGCCCAAGTGTGCCTGCCAGAGAGTGGGTCCCTCCTTGGGGAGGACAGGAGCTTCCCCAGTAGGTGCAGTCTAACGCCCCACATCCTGCCTTGCGATTTGCTTGGAGTGGCATCCATGGTTCCCTGGCTGGTGGTAGCCTAGCTTCAAGATGGCTGGTTGGCTTGGTTCAGTAGCAAGGGGTTTAACCCTCCTTTCACCATGCTGCCACTGACTGCCCTGTGCAAACAGACCGATGCTCACGGCGGAATTCAGAGCATGTACTTAAATGTTGATAGTAACATCATGATGATGTGCTTGATCCTGCTAGGTTGGATGGCTGGGTTTCCTGAATGTCTCTGGTGACAGGCTTGGAGGTTTTTGGTCTTTCCTTCTTGTTATAGCCCAGTTGAGTGAATAAGGGAGAGGTGAGGGTGTGCAGAGGCACAGCCAGCTGAGTTGCAGTCAGGTGCATGTTGTTGGGGCTGAGAGTTGCAGTCAGGTGCACATTGTTTGGGACAATGCAGGATCTGGGAATTCTTCACCAAGGTATTTTCGGTGAGATACGGTGTAAAGGGAAAGTGTGCTGGCAGGCCTGGAGGTTAGCTCTGGAGGCTAAGCAGGGGGAGTGCATGGAACACAGCTGCTTGGTGTCTCAGGCACATGGCTGTGAGTTGCAGGATCTGCTAACCAAAGCTGCTCCTGTGTGTGTTGCTGAAGGTGTTCTGGCTTCAGGCTGTGCACAGCAGCTTGTGCGTTTCACCTGCCCCTCTTGCACTGTGGAAGCTGGTGCACAGACCCTCGGACACCCCCAGAAGCAGAGCAGAAGGGCTGCCCTGGGATGCAGCAAGCACCTGCGATAGAGCTGCAGAGGTGATGCCACTAGGCTATAGTTCCTTGGGTTTGCCGTGTTCCACAGTGCTGGGTGTCAAACCCAGGCAGGTCTCAGATGAGCCTGAGCGCTGTGCGGTGGCCCCGGTGCATGGGCACCCACCCAGGAGTGGCACCGTGAGCTCTCGGAGCCGCTGTGTGTGCCCTGCCCGGGCTGGGGTCACTTTGTGCCCGAGAGCGAGCGCAGGCAGCGCGGCCATGGGCTGCCCAGGAGCCCGGCGGGGCTGGCCGTGTCCCCGCGGTCCTGGCGCGGCTCTGCCGGCAGCCCCTGTGCCAGACTGACTGTAGATGTCAGGCTTTGCACAGGAAGGAGAGGGAGGGAGGGAGGGCAGGGGAGCCCAGGCAGCGGGCTGCGAGCTTCGCGTTAACCTTCTGCTTTGTTGATGTCGAGCGCCGGGAGCCCCCGGCCCCAGCGTGGCACAGGCTGGGGACCAAGAGCCAGGATGGACATGGCATCCAAGGAGCAGGGCAGCGGCCCTGGAGCTGAGCTGGCACCTCCAGCACTGGGCCGGGAGAAGGGCTGGCCTGGCTGGTGGGGCTGGGGCCAAGGGGATGGCAGGGGGGCAGCGGGTGCCACCAGGGCCTGCTGCCTCTCCTGAGGTGTTTCACCTTCGGCTTTGAGGAACAGGATGTTTCCTCCAAGAGGTGGGTCTGCAGCACCCAGGCGTTTGCTCCTTGAAAGCTCCTTCAAATGTCAGAGCCTAGATTTCTCCTCTTTAATTTTGTCCCGTTAATTTTGGTCCTTTTAGTCTTACATACTCCCTTCCCCAGTTCCTTTCTTCTTGCTGTGTTTTGTCTTCCATAGAGACAGTTAAAAGCAGCTTAACACTGTGAGCTTGTTTGGAAGTCAGAAGATCTGTTTTAGCTCTGACGCTGACTTTGGGCAAGCCACCAAATGTTTGCCTCAGCTGGAGTATGATATGGGATAATACGTAGTTCACATGCAGAGACTGTAAGTGGAGGTTAATTATGAAAAATTATAATGTGTCTTAAATTCCCAAAGCATTGTTACATCCGTAAATTTTGTTCTTTGTTACTTTCTCCATTCTCCTTCTCCCCCCACCCCAATAACTCACAAGCTGTTACACGTTGTTCCCACTGCTTTCTGGTCCATAAATACCTTCCTACCAGGGCTGCTTTGCTCCAGCCAGGATTGCACTGGAGTCCTTAAAGGTGTCCTCTTCTCTATCCACGTTGTAGATGAAGTAATTCATGCTGTAGGCCTTGTTTTCCCAGTGCTTTCTGAATCTCATGTGATACCTGTGTCGCAAGAGCAATGGTGCAGCAGGGTCTGGTGGGCTGGTTCCCCCCCCACCTTGTTGCAGTCACCGCTCGCATTGGTTGCACTCCTTGTTCTGAGGGACTGTTGCAGATGCCCAGCCTCCTGCTTCAGTTGACCTTTGTTGAGATGGGGGAGAGGAGGAGAGAGGTGAATCTCCTGGTCTCAGCCTGGTTTTCACTGGGGTACTGCATGTGATGAGTGCCAGCCCTGCTGCAGGGTAGGGATGGGGTTGAGCTGGGGAGCAGAGAGGTTGCCCAGAGCAGCCTGGCACCTCCTGGCAGGTGGGTTGTATCAGGGACCTCTGCTCTGGTACTGGAGAAATGGAGCTGGTTGTTCTAAGGTTTGTAACATCTTTTCATCCTTCCTGGCTTTGCTGCTTTCTGCAGTGCAGAGCTCTGATGTAGAGGAGGCCTGGTCGTGTGGGCCAGGGTTTGCAGTCTTAGAGAGTCTACGCAGAACCACGTATGAAGGCGTAGGCAGGTATACATTTTGAACTCCATCCTCTTCCTCAGGATGAGCTCCTGTAGGCATCGCGTTGATTCTGCAGCACAGCTGCAGGGAGAGGCAGTGTGGAGGAGTGTGCTGGTGGTTGGGTGTGTTACTGGCCGAGGAGTAAGGACAGTGAAGGACAGGTGGGCACTGCCTCACAGATGCTGGAGGAGAGCTGGGGGATGAGTCTCGTGGTGATGCCACATGGCTCACAGAGGGTCAAGGAGGTGTTGCACCAGGCATTGCTGCCAGCCTGCCTGGTGTGTGTGGAGCGGGACGCGTGCTGCGTGCTAGTGCAGGACACCCAGCCAGCCCCTGGCAGGGCAGGAAACTCCTCATGCCCATCTGCTATTTCAGAAACCAGTTGCTTGGCCAATAGCAATGTCTGTCTGAAGGAGCTGCCACAGATTATATTTTTTCCTCAATTGCCTTATTCTAACCAGCCTCTCCCCTGTTTCCTCTGCATTATGAATGGTGTGGAAGTTCTGGAGGTTTGCATGAGATACTAGAAATTTCCCAGGTGGTGGGTCCAGTGCCAGCACAGCCCTGCATGAAAAGCTTCCTTCATGGCAGGCTTGCAGCAGTCTCACCTGGAGCTGCAGATGTTTGAGCAACTGAGCCAAGCTTTGGAAGTGTCTGGAGGATTGCTCAGAGTTTGTGGAGGAGGAAGAAGAGGAGGGTTGAGCTTTGCGCAGCACTGGCTGCCTGGGGTCAGCCTAACAGCAGGGCTGGCACAACCAGCTTCTCTTCCCTTGAAACCTCCCAGCTCTGCCCGGGACTGTAGACATAGTTGCCAGAAGCCCCGTGCAAGGTCTTCCTGCTATTGGCAGTGCAATTGGAGGTGTCCCACCAACTACTCCTCGATCGATGCTTCTCTGACTAGCATCACATTGTGTGTCTGAAGCCATAGTTGCTCTTCAGAGTTGAGATTCCTTCCACTTAGTCTGAGTGGCTGCTGGGCTGGGAAACATTGGTTACTTCAGGCAGGAATTGAATGTCAGGACTCTGGTTTGGCCATCCTTTTGACAGCCCCTTCTTGCTTCTGAGTGTGAAGCTCATGAAGTACCAATGATTAGCAAGATGCTTTTGATGAGATTTGTCAAGAAGCACTGGCTGTCCTCTGGAGAGCATGGATTACATGGTGTCCCTGTCACTGGCTTGCAGTGCAACAGAGCTGTCTGATGAGCTCTGTCCTCTGTTGAAAGCACAGCTGGACCTCTTCTGGTGTGCCAAGGCAGGGATGGTGAGGTAGCACAGGCTGCTGAATTGGTGAGTGAACCAGCTCCCTCCTTACTGCCCACCTTGGTCCATGACTGGGGAGCTGGGTGCCTCCCAGAGCTTTACAGAGGATTTGGACCTTCAGAGGTTTTCAGGTGCCACATGATAGAATCCAATTGGCCAGCAGGTTATTTGGGAGAAAAGTTATCACTGAATTGATGTTGTGCCTTCTTCATCTGGAGCTGGTGGGGTGATGGGAGCAGGGAGGGGGGCTGCTGGCAGAAGTAAGAGAACTGAGAGTCTTGTGGTACACATCATTTGCAGAAGGAGGAGATAGTGATAAAATAAAGCTCCTCTTGGTAGAACCAGCTACTTTGGGTATCGCAGCAGAAAGGATAGAGGGTTTGCTTTATGTTATCATTGTGTGCTGAGTGTAAATGTTTTTGGGGTTTTTTGAAGGTTCCTTCTTCCTTGTATGAGCCTCTTGCACAGCAGACGAAGGGAAATGCTTAACAAAAACAGAGCTTGTGTTTTTCTAAAATGAGATTGCTGTGGCATGTTTAGGACTTGAAACTGTGTGACTTTGAAGTTGACTTCATTTCACACTGGTGATACCCTTTCAACTGTCTAAAGTAAACAATGCAATCCAGCTTAGAGAAGTGTCTTGTAAAAAGCTGAGCTTGGTGTCTAATTCTGACTGTTTCAGAGATTTCCATAACAAATACCCTCTGTTTACTAGCAGTGCTTCCTTCTTGCAAAAGTTTGCATTGATTTATTATTATTTTTTGAAAGGATTTACTTACACATTAGAGTGCCCTCTAGACATTATTTTCAGTTCAAGAATGGTGTGTTTTAGTTTGGTTTAATTGAATTTGAAACAGTTACAAGCTGTACCAAAGCTAGTTGATTTCGAACCAAAACAAGAACCTCCACAGCAGGTTTACACCCTGACGAGCAAATTGGGCTGTATTCACACGCCCTGGGTTGGATTTCTGTTGTTTACTCACCTATCTGGACTCTTGGCAAGTGGGTCTCTGGGAGGGCTCAGTGCTGCCTGTGGTGCTGAGCGGGATGGGAGGGGCAGAAGCAGGATGGGTGCTGCTCAGGCCCTCGGTTTGCATGTGTACATGGTTTGCAGCTGGTAAGAGCAGTCTTGCCTTGCATGCTTTTTTATTTTGCTGGCGACCTGGGTCAGAGAAACTGCCAAAGGAGGGGGAGAAAAAAGCTTCCTCAAAAAAAAAACCCTTTTTTTTTTCTTTCCCCAGCTTCCCTTTAATTTGAAATAATGGTGTGAAATGTGTATGTTGCTGCAGAAATTACTGTGCTGAAGCAGAGGAGGGGAGCACAGAGGCAGGGATGAGTGCCCTTCCTGAAGGAGCAATAGCAGAACGGTTTGTTTGCTACTGTGCTGGCTTAAAGCATGTGTTGAATTAGGGTCTAAGTGTGTAGCTGGTGCAGAGCTGCTGTAGAAGAATTCACTGCGTTTAGTGATCTTTTTATTACTTTATTCTAATTCATACTTTCTTCTCCTTTTGGAATGGCAGTATCATTAAACTGAAACTGTGTAGCCTTCCAGAACTGGCTGTGCAAGAGCTCTGTCCTCCTGCTTTGGAAGCAGGAGCTGGTCCCTGGGTTCCTCCTGAGTGTCTTTCTTATTTCTGGAGCACTGTCACAGGGAGCTGGTGCTTCTGCTCAGGGTTGGAGGTGGGAATTGCTGAACTCTGCCTGTGGGCAGCCAGGGCTGGTTGCAGCCTGGCCCTTTGTCCCAGGCGCTGCTGCATCTCGCGCCTACGCAGCTCCAGCCTCTGCCCTGGTGGGTGCCATGGTGAGCTCTGCCACTGGACCTCTCACCCTTCCCAGGCAGGCACATGGAGCCTTTTCTTTGTATTTTCACCTGCTTTAATAAATAAACAACTGTCTTTGCTTCCTCTGGTTCTCTGCAGCAGCACTGGCCAATGCTATTTTGAAGGAGCTGTCTCCTGTTCTCCAAGAGGTTCATGCATACCCCGAGCATCTCCGTCTGCATCTCCCCTCTCCTGTCCTCTATTTAGTGTTCTTTGCAGTTCTAAAACAAATATTTGCTGCAGGTTTCAAAACTGATTTTGTTTTCATTTAAACAATTGCATAATAACATTTAGAAGCAGTCTCTTTTGTGTCTCTACTAACATTGTAAAGGTCTGGAATATAATGGGTGGTGGCGGAGGGGATGGCAGAGAGCTCCGCCAGCCCCAGCAGTGGGGAGGACTGCCTGGGCACATGCTTTCCCCTGATGGCACTTGTACTGAGGTTTTTATTGAGTCAAATATGAACTTGTGTGACAAAGCCAACAAAGTGAGCAAGCTTTGCCAGGTTTGCTGAAGGATTTCAGAAGGGGATGAAGCCATCTAGCTCTGTGGTGTGAGCACGCATTGGTGCATGTGGTGCTGTTCACCTCTCCTCAGCTGCTGCTGGTGTCCTCGTGGGGTGTTGCACTCCTTCCCCTCCATCAGTTGCCACAGATTTTAGCCACATTGGTGCAGCCTTTAGCTTGGTTTCCCATCACTTCAGCCCTGTCCTCCAGGTTATGGATGTCTGTACAGGTGCCTATTTCCCTGGACGCTAAAGAGGAATTCCTGTATAAAGCCACAAGATTCTGATGGTTTCTACAGACTGATGACTTCTTAGTGGTTTATTCTATACCAAGTCATTAGTGAAGAAAAACTTCATACCCCAGAATGAAAATGTGAGCGTAGCAACTGGCGTCCACATCAGGACAAATAAAAGTGATGACTCCTGCAAACGCACACTGGAGTGCTTGAACAAGAAGGATGGTTTCTAAACCAGATGATGCAGGACATGGGAATGGGAATTGCTGATAAAAGCTGTTTTGATTTCTTTAATATATCTGCATTTAGGGGAAGAAATCTAACACAGAATAGTTCAACTTGAATACTCTTTCAGAGCAGTTCAGGTGTGTATTATTTATTGTGGTGGGGAAACTCATCCTTTCTATCCTGCTTGATTGTTCAAACTTGGCTCCTGTTTAGATGTGTCATGCTGCGGCCTCGCTGAGAAGCCAGGCGTGCTCACTGACTGCAGATGCAGAGGTAATGCATTTCTAAAGACCGTTCTGAAAATGCCTGCCTGGCTGTAGTTTAATGAATGTTTCCCATTTACAGAGGAGCTTCGTGTATCTCCTGGGGGGAAGTGGCCAGCCCCAGGACAGGCTGCAGAGTCAGGGCTGGGTGGTTCTGCTTTCTGCAGGAGCTGACAGCCTGCACTGAGTTGCAGTGATGAGAAATTTGCATTTAACAAAAGTCACTGTGGAAGAGTTCTTGGGATCATGCCAGGGAGAGTTTCCTGTTTAAAATTAGAAAGTGGATCTATTTTTTTAAAGCCTTGATGTAAACTGGTAATTGCTAGAGTTTTCTTTCAAATGCTAAGAAGTCAGTCAGGGGGGAACAAGCAGAACCCTAAAACAGTGGAATTGCAGATTTTGGCTTTTTGTGAGATGGAAAATGGTAAAATCTGTGAGATACTGAGTCCTCTGTGGTGATAAGTGACTCATTAGGCAAATGCCCAGAGAGCTCTGCCAGGCATGCTGGGGTGGTGGGAGCTGGCTGGGCTGCATGGTGGAGGAGCTTGGCAGCCTGGAGGTGAGGTCAGGTGAAATGCAGGGTGATGAAGCAAACTGCTGTCATTGTGCCTCTTGGAAGGGTGAACTTGTCGAACTGTAGTAATAGCCCTGGATTTTGTTCTGCTCAGGTAATTTCTAGCATTGCTGCCTTTGGGCACAGTCTTTTGGCACATCAGGTGTGTAATTTATTTATGATGCGTGTTCCCTTGGGCGCCCTCCCTGGAGGGAGAGCTCTGAGGGTGAGTCTACTGTGGCTGTAACCTGTCTCAGGGAGTCAGACCTGTCAGTCTCCAGGCTCTCAAGTTCAGTGCTTGCCTCTTCCACTGGCCTTTGTGCTCCAGCAAACGGGGCTACAGTGGTTGGACACGGATGTGGGCCAGGTGCTTCACGTGTGGCGTGTCTGAGTGTGGGATGATCAGAGACCTGCCATGGTCCTGCCACCGCAGCAGGAGGGGAGAACTGGGGGGTGCTGGGCGGCTTCTGTGATCTCTGGTACTCGGTGGGCATGGTTGTCCCTGCTGTGGCCGCTGGCACTGGGTGGCAGATGGGAGCCCGTGGGGCTGCCCGCAGCTCAAGGAGCAGCACGGCTCCCGTGCTCGGGAGCCTCCGCTTTGGGTTTTCTCTTGCCAGCTCTTATTTTGCTCTGGAGTGGGACTGAAGGATTTATCCCGTTCCTTTGTTTTATATGGAAAGAAACCTTATCCCTGCGGCTTCTGTTGCTGCTGGTTTGAAGAGATAAGGCCCCTCTCCCCCTGCCCTCCCCCAGGAGCTGCTGGCAGCCTGCCTCCCTCCCTGACCTACCAGCGCTGGCAGGGCTGGATCTTCGTATGCTAATGGGCCTGGCTTGTCCTGGCTTGTTTGTAATGATTTGTGGCTGCATTTATATGCAAATACTAACAACTTGCTGCTGAGTTAATTAGCGTTTTTTCTCATTGCTTTCTGGAGCTTTAGCTAACGGTCTTTATTCTCCCCATTTTGGTTGTCTGACCTGCACCACCCACTCTCCTAGGCCAGCATCCCACTGCCTGTGCCAAGGGTCCCAAGTCCCTCCCTGGTTGCACCGAGGGTCTCATCATGTCCCCTCTGCCTGTGCTGAGGGTGCCAGATTGCTTGCACAAAGGGTGGTGCTGAGGTGAGGGAAGGACAGTCCTCAGGTGCTCTGCAGGGGCAGTGCATGTGCAGTCGTGAAGCCCAGGGGAAACCTGTCTGTTCTGTGTCCCTTCAGGAGCTGGTCAAGGTGTTCACCATAGCTGGATGCTTTGGGTATCTGGGTGAGCGTTTTGGTGCCTGGCTCTGGTAGTTGCTGCTTTGTGGAGGAGAACCAAACCCACTTCTTAAGTCCTGGAAGTGCTGAGTGTCTGCTTTCTAATGGTAAGATTGAGGGTGTAAGATACAGTCAGATGAATGATTCTTACCAGACGAGAGGTTCCAAGGGCCTGTCTGGTGACCTGGACATGACAAGGATGGAGTGGGAATTGCTGGCCTTTGGCATCAGCTGGGAGCTTGATTTTTGCTTTTGCAGAGGGGAAGGCAGGCATTTCCTCTCCTCCCGGGAACAGTGTCTTTGTGTCCTCGCTTGGGCTCAAGGGTTTTAGTTGTTTTGATCTTCCATTCCGTCTTACTTTTTGAGAGCCCTGCAGGGTTTGCCTTTGGCAGAGCTGCAGTTGTGGGTTGGATAAGTTCCTGGCCTTGCTCTGGGGCAGGGGCTGCAGGAGGAGACTGGGGCCCCGTGGGCTGGAGCAGCTCTGGTGCTGCAGCAGTGCCAGGCTGTGCTTCCCAGCCAGCTTAGGAGCCCGGGCGGGTCTTCTGTGGGCGTCTCCGTGTTATCACTGCTCTGTGGGCTTGTCCCACCCTTCCTCCGTTCTCCCCTCCAGCCAAGGCTTTTTCACAGTTAACTGAGTCAGAACTTTCTTTTTGCGTTTAAGCTTTTGTTTTTCTCGGGAAGGCAGGGCCGTGGCTCCTGGCTGTAGGGGCAGAGCCTGAGCCGCCCCCAGCCTCTGGTCCCTACCGGGTCCCACCGCTTGCCCAGGGTGGAGGAAGGGAGCTGCACTGCACAGCCCTCCCTCGGCACCAGGACAGGTCTCCACGGGCTCTACAAACCACAAGGCTGCATACAGGCCCCTTGGGGTGGCTTGAGGTGGGGACTAACAGTCCTGGGTAAGAGCAGTGCTCCTCAAAAGTGCCAGCAGGTGTTTAGGGCAGGGGGGCTCTTCTCAAGTGAAGCCATCATTCTCTTTCCCCTTTTGCCAGGTACTTAAAGTTTGTATTTGGGGATCTTACCTTTATTTACTTCTATGTTTTATACTTGCACACTATTTAGTTTGTGAGTTCTTTGGACAGTTAAATGCCTTAAATGGCGCTTGAGAGGTTGAGGTATCACCTCACTGATGGGAAAGAAGGAAGATGGAGTCTGAGGCCAGGGAGTGGCAAGTCCCAAGTGGAAATTGGTAACCTGTTGTCCCTGGATTGACTCTTGCCACTCCACCTTCTTTATATTTAGAGCCTTGGTGCTGTGTTGCATGATGGTGGAGGAGTTAATTTGAGGGGGGACTGAGTAGCTGCTGCAGCATTGCATCTGTCTGGAAGAGGGGATGTGCCTGAGTTAGCACTGAGCTACACATCCTGAGATGAAAGCTGCTGGAAGTGGTAGTTAGCTGGTCAAGAGGCTTTTACCAGATTCTGGAGCCCTGATGGCTGCATGTTCTTAGTGTCACCTGATGGCTACTGAAATGAAGGAGTTTGGAGTATTTTATTTTGGTTTCCTGCTCCAGTGCCCCTCTTGGGTTGAAGAAACTCTTCTTGTACACAGCTTTGCTTGTCATTGTTGGATTTTAGACCCTAAAGATGTTTTTCCCTTGCTCCTGCTTTTACTCTTCCATTTCACATCCTGCAAGACAAAGGGACATGGAGTTGCAGACCTGTCCTGCTGCCATGCTGAATAATGTGGTTTTGATTAATCCAAGGGGAGAAAAGTCAGTTTCTCATAGCAACCCTGATGATTAAAGCTCAAGGAGAGGCAATTATTCCTGGTGTACAAAACTCTGTTACAACACTTGTCATGAGTGGTTTTCTAAAGCTCAGCCACTGTGGCACATCACTGCTGCTGTTGGTAGTGACAGTCAGGTTGCCTTCCCTGCCCTGCCTTTCTGCTTCTAGACTTGCCTGTGCAGAAGATAGTCCTCCTGCAGGACAATTAGCTCCAGGATGGGGGGCTGGCAGCCTCCCGTGTGCCCTGTGGGCCTGGCTTCCCAGGAGATGGCTGGGGCAGCTCCTGTCTACTCCAAGCTTTGCAGGAGGAGCCCAGCCCCCTGCTCTCCCACTCCCTCCTTTTCCTGTGCTGGCTTGGTACTTGAGGAATCCTGTGTGAAAGTTTTTTGGACCTGGAATGAAAAAAGCAGGAAGTTTTTGTTGGAGGTCTCTAACCCTTAGGGTTTTGGTGGGAAGCTGGTGTGGGATGGCTGCAGCGTGGCACCGCACCACGCTGCCCATCAGTGCCGCTAGAGGTCTGTGTGCTGGGACATGCTGAGTGCCAGGGTTGTAGGCACAGGCTGGGTGTCCCGTGGCCTCGGGGGAGGTTCCACAATGATGGAGAAGGTGTCCTTTAATGCAGATAACACACAGGGTTTACCTTAAAAGTTCTGAGAGAGATCTTTGTCCTCTGAGCATCCATGAGGAGTGGTGAAGGTGCATATTCCAGAGCTCCCCACCACTTCACCCCCAGACTGCCTTCTCAGGGCTTTCCCTTCTTTGATCTCTGCTTTCTGGTTGACTTGCTCATGATTTGAGACTTCCTCAAAAGTGCTTGGTTTGCACACTGGCTCTGGCAGCCGATGGAAGCCATACAGGGGGCTGCCCCTTGGCAGGGGGTCAGGATTGCTCCCAATGCGCAGGGAACCTTGGTCCTAGTAGCACTCACACCCGGGCAGTGCGGGTAAGTGGCTTGCCTGATGTCTCTCTGGGGAGTGGTGTTTAGATTCTGTCACTATAATCAGATTGCTCTTTGGTTTTTCCTTTCCAAAATATGTTCCTGTTGGAGGAAAGACAAATACCTATTTAACTTAATGAGCAGCTGAACATCCCAAACTTCTCCCCAGAGGAACAGGTACTGTGCTTTCCTGAGCAGCAGCTTTGAACATCAGCAGTCCAGGGGGTGGCATCTTTGTAAGTGTTGGCTGGAAATGTTGAATTCATGCCCTGGGTTGCAGTGGTCTCGTTTAACTCGGCTGTGAGAGCCTGCTGCAAAGACTGCAGTGAAAGATACAGCTTTTCCTCCAGGGTAGGGCTCCTGGGAGATTTTCCTTTAACTCTGACTTCTGCTCAAGACCTCCCAGCTAAGTTAAAGCTGGACTGAGTCACTGCTGGTCTCAGAGCTCTAGTTCCCCCTTGGCATCATCTCTCCAAGTACGGCCATGGGCAGAGCAGGAGTGTGCAGCTGAGCAGCCTCAGCCCCTTTCAGGGCCTTGCTGCAGCTCGGAGCCAGGGCTGCTGGGGACGTGGGGGTCTGTGCTGCTGGGGCCGGGGTGCTGGGGTCCCTGGAGCTGAGCAGACTGCAGCGCCTGGTCCCCGCTGAGCCCGGGCGGGGCTCCAGCTGCCCGACCCTGGGTGAAAAGTTCAAATCTGCATTTAAAAAGAGAAGAGCCATTAAGCAGTTGGGATGTCTCCAATCTAGTTGAAACTTTTTTATTTACAGCTGAATTGGTCTCTTTGGAGGAGGGAGCGGAGGAGTCCCGTGTGCTGCCTGGCAGCTTGGAGCTGGGATGGGATGTGGGGCTGGGGCTGGCCTGGGGCAGGAGGCCTGGAGTGGTGTCTTCCCAGTAGTGCACAGAGCTCTGCAGAGACCCTGGGTAGCACCTGGCAGCTTTTGTTTGGTTACAGGAGTGTTCAATGTAAATAGTTCCAACTCCTTCCCTTGTGGCATCAGGATACCTCTATGACAGTGGAGTGGGACTTGGATGGAGATAAGCAGCCCCAGGGTAGCTGGAGATGAGGAAGCCCCAGAGTTTCAGGTGTTCCTGCTCCACTGATGCTAAGGAGGAGGAGGAGATGTGTAACCTATTGGGAGCAAGGGCTGCTGCTTCGGCTCCAGGACCCTGCCCACTGCTCCACCTTGCAGTGGGGAGATGAGTGGGAAATAAGGTTGAGGAGACAAACCTTACCCTTTCTCATCCTCTCTGTGACTAAGTGCAGAAATGCTGTTTTTCTGACCTCCTTGTGAGCAGATTCCCAGGGCTGCAGTGGGCTTTTTACTTTGTAAAGCTACAATTTTATAGGAAGCCAAGATCAGCCTAGGTAGGGTCCGGGTAAGAGGGCCTGAATTTAGGATCTTGTGCTGTGAAATATGGCTTTTTCTTGTTCCACTTGGGCTGGTGGGACTCTGTCTGTCCTAGTGACTCTCTCACTGCAAAGGTCTGAGGTGAGAAGCAACTTGAGCAGGCTGTGTGGCGTGTGAGGAAGCGAGTTAGCTCTTAATCATATCATATATTAGCCTCCTTTGCAGTAGATACATCTGCTGTAAAATGCTTAGTGCTGAGAGCCTGATTGGGCAGCCCATGCTAAGTGTTCAAACTCCTGCTACCTTTTTTCTTCAAACAATATCTTCTGGCTTCCAGATTTCTGATAAATTGATAAGAGGAATTGCGTGAGTCAATAGAGTTGTAGACACTTTGCCAATATAACCCTAGCGCTATTGATCTGCCAGTAAATTAAAGTCTTACTTAGAGACTGCCGATATTTCTAATCTCCTGCCTCACCAATTACAACCTCCCAGCTACCTGGGAGAGACAGCGGATGGCAGACGAGGCCTCCGAGGCTTTTCCCAGCGAGCCGTGGCAGCCAGAGCCCACGTGGGGCAAGAGGGGCTCTGGCTCTGGCTTTTGGGACAGCTCTAAGGGAGGATGTGCTCGGGAGTCCTGCAGAAAGACCCTCTGCCCCGGGACACACTCCCCTAGCCCACTGACTGCCTGTCATGCCACAGGGTGGCTGATGCTGTCATGTCCTGATGCCACCATGTTCTGATGCCCTTGGGTCGTGGCCCAGCAGAAGGGAACCCGCTGGTCCCTGCAGCAGAGGCAGGCAGGGCGGAAGGGATGCTTGCTGGAAGAGGAGGGATGCAGGGAGCCCCACTGCCCTGCGGCTCTTGCCCTGCTTCCTGCCCTGGGCTGAGCCCCCTCAGCTGCCCCATGGAGGCCAGGGTGAGAGTGGGTGTTTAGCTCACCCAGAGGGACAGCCTGGGTGAGAGGGGTGTTCAACTCTCCGAGAGGGATGATGGATCAGAGAGCTCCCACCGGGGCCCAGGTCCCGGTGAGGTTTCAGCAGATCTCTCCCGATAAGCCCCTTTCAAGTCTCATTTACGTTTGAAAGTCCGTAGTTAGCTTTGGGAAGAAATCTCCAGATAAATGCTGTGTTCTTTCTAATACCCCAGAGCGAAAATCAATGGGAGGGATAATTCCTTCCCTTGTCCTACACAGGCTTTCATGTGTTTCTACCTCCAGCAGCACCTTTTAAATAAAGAAAAGAAAAAGCCTTCCCCTGCCTGCCCTGCCTCTTGGGGCACAGTACCAGCTCCTGCCGATTCACCCCTGTCCAGAGCAGTGGGGTCAGCCGGGGGGGCTCTGGCAGCCTGTTGGGTTCAATTGAACTATTACTGGGGTGGGGGAACAGCTGCAAGCACAGCGTGGTTGCTGGGTTTGCAGGGCTCCAGGCAGGGATGATCCATGCAGAGGGGCCTGGTAGCTGGAGCAGAGGACTGGGTTCCTGTGGTGAAGGGATTAAAATAAAAAATATTTTTAGAAAATTCCTCCTTTTGTTAAATCCAGTGGAATAAAGGTGCTTACTGTTGTAAAACTGCTAGGCAGGTGAAGATGTGCCCATAGTATTCCAATTTATCTGAAGCTTGTGCAGAGTGTTCTGGGCAGCGATGTCTCTTCTGCTGGGCATCCGGCAGTGTCTGCTTTGAGGCAGATCCAGTTTCCAGAAATACCTTGGTAGGAATTAGTAGCCGAGGCTGGTACGAGACAGCTCCTTCAGACTGCCCTGAAACATGCTTATGTCTAAAAGACACATCCTCCAGAAATTAAGTTATCTGGCCACCTCTGTGCTAGCTGTATTGAATTGTGTTTTCCCTGACATTGTGAAGCTATCATATAGGATGTACATTAAAAGTTGTAACTATTCCAAGTATTGCTGTTTTGGCAGGGATTTGCTGAGTCTCATGATGCAGCCATAATGGAGTGGAGATGCTGAGCTGCAGCAGGATATATTTACACCAAAAGCTTTTTCGTGGAGGAATCATCTGAGCAGTCAAACTGTCTGGATGCTTTCTTTAAATGTCGAGTGGGTCAAGGTACAGTGTGAGCAGCCATGGTGAAGGGAAAGAGGAGCAGCCTCTCGGGCAGCAGGTTGTGCCTCTCCTGGTCAGGAGAGCTGTAAGCAGTACTGACATCGTGGCAGTGGGAGACCTGAAGAAAATCTACAGTGTTGGCCTGATTCTCAAAAAAGATGATGTTAAAAAGGTTGCAGCTGACTCAGTCCTTTGTGTATTATTTGAGATATTTGAGTCCTGTTCACACCTGATGGTGGCAATCCTGAGGCAAGGGTGAGATGGAACAAGGTTTCTCTGTTGTTTCTAAAAAAGTTTTCAGGATTTGCTTGGGGTTTTGTGCTTTGTATCTAACTGAAGGCATGAACTTTGCATCCCAGCAACTGGTGACCATTCAGTTACCTGGTGGCAGCTCAGGGTCCTGTGATGGACTAAAGGGTTTGTGAGACTTTGGGGGTGGCAGATAACTCCTCGGTTGTTTTAGCTGGTGCAGGCAATGGACTGGGGATTCAGCTTGTTTTCCCACACGTTTCTGTTGGTCAAGATGGTGCTGCTGCCCACAGCTCTATGAGGAGCAAGGAATCACCTGAGGTGACTTCTATCAAAAGCACCTGGCAGGGAGACACAGCACCAGCATGAAAAACATTCATTAGCAACATCTGTGTGTCTGTCCAGGTTTGCTGCTAGCATCAGAATCAGCTGAAATAGTTTGCTGGTGGGTCAGTGGTTATTTCTCACCTGCTGTGAGCACAAAGCAGCCACCAGCCCTTGCCTTTCTCCTTTGGATCCTGAAATACTTAGTGATCTGTACTTGAACGTAACAACTGAGCAGGAGTGTTAATGGTTTACAGTCTAAAACCTCTATTTCAAATGTCTCTTGAGTTTCAGGAAATCTTAAGTTTGGAATTTTCATGCTCCCTGCCCCGCTTGGTAATTCAGACAGCATTCCTAATTCATTTCCACAAATTGGAGAAGGGTGTAATTTACTATTTTAAGAAACATGTGGTTCAAAAGACCTTTAATTAAAAAAAGAAGGTTTAATGCATGTCTGAAATTAAAAGAATCACTAGACTCCATCAGAAGTCCAAAGTGTGTCCAAAGAAGGGCAGTGAAGCTGGTGAAAAGCCTTGAGAGCAAGTCTTACAAGGAGCAGCTGAGACAACTGGGGCTATTTAGTTTGAAGAAAAGGAGGCTGAGGGGAGACCTCATTGTCCTCTACAGCTACCTGAAAGGACATGGTAAAGAGGTAGGTGCTGCTCTCTTCTCACAAGTGACTGTGATAGAACAAGAGGGAATGGCCTCAAGCTGCGCCAGGGGAGGCTTAGACTAGACATTAGGAAGAACTTTTTCACTGAAAACATTGTCAGACACTGGAATAGGCTGCCCAGGGAGGTGGTTGAGTCACCATCCCTGGATGTGTTTAAAAGTTGTCTAGATGTGGTGTCTGGGGACGTGGCTCAGTGCTGGACTTGGGGGTTAATAGGGTTAATGGTTGGACTCAATGATCTTAAAGGTCTTTTCCAACCTAGGTCATTCTGTGATTCTAGAACAGTAATTTGACCTGTGCAAGTGGACATTTCTTCCTAGTTTTCTCCTTCTTTGACCTGTCTGTGCAGCCATGTATTTATAGTCAGAGCAGCAGAGGTCTGGAATGGGTCTCTGGCTGTACCAGGGGAGGGGTGTTGGTGAGACCAGGGCTGACTGCCTTTATCATCTGGCACAAGGCAGCCTGTGCTGGTGTTTCATTCCTCGTGATTACCAGAGGGAAAGCCTTCACACCTGACCTAAGCCTTGTCCTGCAGCTGTACAGAAGTGCAATTTTTTGGCTTAGTGGGTAATGAGTAAAATAGGTCACAGCTATTCTGTAACAATTATGTTACCACTCTCTCTCTTTCAGAACTTTATAAGACCGATTATCCATTGAAATAGAAAGGTTCACATAACTGTCAAATCTGGAGATGTTTTACTCTACCTCTGCAGTACCTCCAGTGTGGCTTTGAGTCTGGGTCATCTCTTCACTTCAGGGGTGACTGGTGTCACTGGGTGTCCCATCATGAGTGAGGGTTGTGTTGCAGCAGCAGCGTCACTGTGGTGTTGGTCATGTCAGGCAGGAGCACCCCCTCTGCTTCTTCATTTGTTGTTCTGTCTTATTTCTCCCCTTTTCTCCTCTGTATGTCTCATTTCTCATAACCTCAGGGTTTTGCCCTCATGCTGTGTGAAGGTCTTTCCACACCTCCTGTGCTGTGCCACGGTGTGTGATGCTGTTCCAGCCCGGGCTGGGGGCCCTGGGGGGCACAGTGGGTTCTGGGGTGTGGGCAGTGTTCCGGGGGGCTCTGCCATCCTGCCCCAGCCACATGCTGTGCAGAGGGAGCTTTCCATTGGCTTGGCCTTGCTGATGCACAGACTTTTCTCCTGTGAGGGTACAGCTTCATAGAAACCCAGAAATGCACCTGAGTAGTACGTAGGCAACTCCTTTGTGTATCATCTAGAAGAAAAACAGTGTATAGGGTTGTCTGCCAGCGTTGAGATTCTCTGAAGCTCCTCTCCAGTTGCCTGCACGCATGACTGATCTAATTGTTTAAGTTACAGCTTTTGCTACCTGGCTATTTAGCTGTTTTCTGGCATCACCAGGGTACTTGAAAGAAAAAGCACTGGATTTGGTGCATACAGTCTGCAGCAAATGCTTTGCTGCTTCGTAGGAATAAATGGCTGATTTATAACTGGTCACCTAACCTAATGTTTCACCTTAAATAGTAAAAAGGGAAATGAAGGCCAAAAGTAAAGTATCATTTTTGTAAAGTAGTAAAAGTTGGGAAAAAATAATCGCTCCCACAGGAGCAGTAACTTCAGAGGGCAGGAGGGCACCTTGGATTCAGACTGAAGACCTGCTACTGTACACAAGATTTTAAGACCACATTGGACCACTCCTGTGGTGTTTGCCCCCTCTTTCCACCAGGTATTCCAATAGAGGTGTATAATACCTCTCTGAAACGTGGGGGTGGGGGAATGTGTGCCTGTGTCTTGGCCCTCAAGTTATCTGGAGTGGTTGCAGCCTGTAAAATATTGTCCCTGGTGGCCAAGTGGAGGTGTGGTGTGAGCTATAAAGAGTGCAAGATGCCCAGCAGTGTATTAAACACTAGTTGAGTACAGGAGGGCAGCATATCACAGGAGAGAGATAAGCAAAGTTCCCTGATTGTGGATCAATAAAGGTTAGTGACATCATATCTCAGAGTGAGGAACCTGCTTTCTGCAGAGCCATTTATCAGATTGCAGGCTGAGCAGCCTTAACCTCTTCCTAACCAGATATCTGTTCCTCATCTGACTCCAGACCAAATAACCTTCCCTATCTGCAGCAGAAGGCTCCCTGACCTTGCCTTCCTAATCCTGGCAGTTTGATGTTAGCGTGGCTGTGCTGGGAATTCTCCTCCAGGTGCTTCTGCTCAGCTCTTGGCCACAATGAGTTGTGTCCAGTGGGACAGCCTAGCTGGGAGCTGGCTTGTGGATGCAGTGCTGCTGGAAGTGCTTCACCTCTAGGTGTTGATCTACTGTTCTCCTCTTACTTGTTGCTGTAATGGCCTTGATGAAGTGGAAGATGCTACCAATTGGTGATAGGATACAACAGAAGTCAGTCCTTTTGGTTCAAGGTCTGGCATTGTGCCAGGTGTCTCAGGATGTGGTTGCAAAATGTGAAAGGCATCCTTAGATTAACTTGTTTTCTATGGCAGCAATGGCAGGGAAATCATTATGGCACAATCTTCAGGAAAAGTTGCAGAGGGCAGCACGAGGCCCTGGGCTGGGTGGCTGGCTCTCCTCCAAGGTCTGTCCTCCTGGCTTTGTTACCAAAATAGACTGAAGCTAATTTGAATGTATCAACCCATTCTGCAGTCCCATTTCTTGCTGTGTGCTGTGAGGAGCCAGCTTTCCACACTAGTGCAACTTCTGAATATGGTCTGTTGTCTGCTGCCTGCTCCCTTCCACCTCCCACTCCTCCAAACACCCCAGTTGTGTGAGTGACTTCTTATGGCCAGTGGATCTGAAGTGATGTGAAGGCTCTTGTCCCCAAGTGGAACCATCGGGACTGCCCAGGTGTGTGGCAGTGGGTGCTTATGCTGTAGTCTCCTTAAAACTTCCTGGCAAAGCCCTGGAGACCCTGTCTTGGTTACAGCTCTAGAGCAGCTGTTTTAGGGAAAACGTATTTTTTTATGCTTCCCCTTAAGACTTCTGCCTTGCACCTAACCTCTGATTATCTAGTTACCAGTTTCTATGGTGTTTGGTGTTCGTAGAAAAAGAGGGTGACCTTTTTGGAAGCAGTCTGTGGGTTGTGTGATGTGATGTATTGGTCTGGGAGCTGTCATGCAAACTTCAGTCCAGATGTTGCAGGTGAAGTGCTACGTTGATTGAGATCTGGTGGCACTCTTAGCCCTACTTTTTCAGTGACCTTGAACTTGGAACACAGAACATGTAAAATAGGGATGCTTGTCTGCTTTTGTTGTCTTTTGAGGTTTATGGGTGACAATACTATATTAGAACTAAAAGAAATACTACTTTGTGTGTTGATTTTTATTATACAAGCCAAAACAAATGAGCAACCTAATTTTCAGGGAGTCCTTCAGGCAGTCATGACAGTTGATCAGCATTTACATCGAGGATGTGTACAGGAGCACAGGTGTGTGCAGTGGCAGAGGCGGCTCAGATGTTTTGGGTCATGCTGTGAGGGGGTGCCAGGGAGCTCTGGAGGCTTCCTGCAGGGGAAGGCAGCCCGGGTGCCCAGAGGTTTCCTGCACAGTGTCTGTCAGAGGGTGTCTGTGCCAGCAGAGGGGTGCTCATCATCTGCCAGAGCATCTGTTCCCTGTGGTACAGGAGGAGGATGTAGGTGTTTCTGCTCTGCAGGAGCAGGTCTCTTGTTTTCAGTGAATGAAAGGAGAGGCTCCTGCCTGGAGGAATCTGTGGTCTAAGTTTAGAGATAAGATAGCAAGGAAGGATGACAGATGGAGGGTAAGGGGCAAGAGGAGAGTTAATTCCCTGAATGAACTTCTCTTGTCTAGCAAGGAAATACCATTTTTTTTTCAGAGCCTACAGAGACCTGAGTTTTAAAGACTTTTTTATTACCTCTCATCCTTTTCCCATTGGTGATTTCTCCTTGCAAAAAGAGCCCCGTTTCTGTGCTCCTCAGGGCCGTGCCCCGGGGAGCGGCTGGGGACCGTGCTGCCCTGTGTCCTGCTGGGGCAGGGGGATGCCTGACACGTGAGCGTGTGCTAATGTGCTGGTGTCCAAGTGGAAAGTGTATTTTCAATGAGGAAGTGCTGAGATATTAGTGGAGCCTGGATTACCCTGTGATTGTGCTGTCAATACTGCTGTATTGAGTTGGAGAGAGCCTGCACAACACAGGGAAACACTTAGCTCAGTGCTGCTGCTTATTGAGAAGCCAATAGCAATTTACTTGCTGACACTTGACATCGAATCCATTCCCAGAGGTGCAGCTCCTGCTAACCCACTGCTGGGCTCTCCTTCACACCTGTGACTTCCTGGGCCTCAGAGCTGCAGGTGTGAGGATGCTGATGCTCCTCCAAACCGCCTGCCCGTGGGAGGAGGAGGAGGGACCAAGTGCTGGCATCTGCAAGGCTGGGCTCTGCTGGAACAGGCAGGTAGGGACCAGCTTCCATGGAGTGGTGGGAAACTTTTGCTCTGGAGAGCTGGTCTCTCATGGAATTGACTTAGTGAAGGTACATTTTCTTTTCTTGATGTACTTCGTGAAGGGGGAATGTGGGTGCTCTCTTTTTTCCATCCCACATCGTGAAAGCTTGAAGTGCCTGGGGCCTCTGGGCCAGATTCCTCCTGTCCTGCTTTTCTGTTTTCCTGGGATGAGCACAGCTGAGCTCCTGTGGCTCTTCTTACACCTACACACACCTTTTAAGAAAAACTTAATATCATCTCCTGCCAAATAACTTTGGAGAAAAAAGATGTCCAGGTTATTTCTTTGAAGACCTAACTCCCTAAGATGGGGACTAACACATGGAGGAGTAAGGATGGGATGAGAACAGATCTGGAGTATTGCCATGGGATGACTAGAAAGGGGAAGGAGAATGCAGGAATCTGTGTCCTGAGGATGCTGTCAGACAGGAGCATCAGGTGCCACAGTTCTGCAGGAGCCCTGAGGAGATGGAAGGCCCAAGTGCACAGTCTTAGTCCCTAATGTGGGGGGCAGTGAAACTTCCACAGGTTTTCAACTGCGGCTCTTGCTTGTTTAATGTGTTTCCTGGCAAACAGTTTTAAACCTCTCTCTTAGCTGTGGCTTTGCTTTTTGGTGCACTGTTCTCTTTGTGTTTCCCTTGTGTGCCTGAACCTTCTGGGATAGGTGGAAACCTGCACCCTAAGTGTAAAAGGAAACAAAGAAAATGTGATGCGTGAGGATGACACTTAGAGCTTACTATGTGCACTTTGCAAAAGTAAAATTTAGGTCACATTGCAGGTCATGTTTTACGTGTCTCTTGCTCTGTGCTTGCAGTATGTGGAGCCTGTATGGATCTGTTGGGGCTCTGCAGGGGAGGAGCTGCTCCAGAGCCCACTCAGTGGCTGTGCCTGGGCAGCAAAGAAAATGTGATGCGTGAGGATGACACTTAGAGCTTACTATGTGCACTTTGCAAAAGTAAAATTTAGGTCACATTGCAGGTCATGTTTTACGTGTCTCTTGCTCTGTGCTTGCAGTATGTGGAGCCTGTATGGATCTGTTGGGGCTCTGCAGGGGAGGAGCTGCTCCAGAGCCCACTCAGTGGCTGTGCCTGGGCAGGAGGGCCCTGTGCTGTGGCTGGGGACCTGCCACTGGCCAGAGGAAGCTGTGGAGTGACCAGTGCGGAGCAGGCAATGTTGGGCTGCCCTGAGGAGCAAAGATGTGATGGGAATGTCACACTGTCTTCAGATGACTGCTACTGCGGGGCTAGGTGAGGTGCCCGGGGTGCCCTGTGCCCATCCTGGGGTCCCTGCAGCACAGCCCGGGCTGCCTGCAGGCCCAGTACCCAGCAGACATGGACCAGCTCTGTCCAATGGGGCTTCCTAGGAAGCTCTGGACACAGAGTGCTTGTTGCCCCCTTCCCTTCCCTGCTCTGCCCAGCTCTCGGCCCAAGGCACATGTTCAGAACAAGCAGCAAGTGCCTGTTGTGGAGACCTGGTGCTCTGTGCAGTGGCTGTAACCAGAGCTGGGAGATGCTGTGGTCAGGAGGCCCCTCTGGGGACCTCCAGGGACCTGACAATTCGGCACCCGTGGAGCCTTCTAGTGATACTGGCTTGCTTTGTGCATTTAAAAAACTGTAGCAAAAAAAAAGAATACAAAAATGGATTTGGTGAGAGCGTAAGGAAGGGCAGCAGTGGCATGTGATGGGTGAGAGCAGAAGGAACAAGAAATCTGTACATCTGATGCCTTCTGAACATCAGTGGAGGGCAAGGCAGCAGGCGTGTGCTTTGGGATGCTGGATGGCCAGGGTGGCAGGTGTAACACCTCAGCACATGCTTTTGTAGAGATCCCTATTGCTTATTATATTTTGTTCTAGTCTGTTGCTAATCTTGTTCAGCAGTTGCTCCTCTTAATTATTGAAGTACTTTTACAGAGATGTAACAGATTAATCCTTTTAGTTCTGCTTGCTGACAGAAGAGATTGCCACCATTATTCTCATGCTGTGGAAGGAGAGATTGGAGCAAGGAGAAGCAGGGCTAAATATAGGAACCCTACACTTGCACATGTGTGCTGTTTGTGCTGTTGTGTAGCTGTAGGGAAGGGCATGGGGGCAGGTGACAGACACAAACAGTGGGAGTGTGTAGGGGCAGGGGTGAGGCCAGGACAGTGAGCAGAGATCTGGAGACTGGCAGAGCCCAGAGGGTGTCACAGCCATGCTGGCACCTGCCTGGGGCATCCTGCAGCCCCCCAGCACCCATCTGCAGCAGGGAGGGCAGCTGCTGAGGCATCACTTATCTGGTCCTTGCCTCACTGGAACACAAATATTAACTGACAAACAGTTGCATAATGAACAATCACTTTGGCTTGTTGACTTATCTTCCAGCAAAAGAAATAAACAAGGAAAATTAGAAAAGTTAACTTTCAAACCAATAAACTGTTACTGCACTTGCATTAGTGGGTCTTGAGGCTTGCATGGTGACTGCTGGACTGATGCCTTCCAGAAGCTGAACTTGGAGGAAACAGAAATATTTACTTGTGAAATATACAGGACAACGTGATTGCTGTGGGGCTGTGGCGCAAGAGGCACCGGCCATTCCCATGGTGTGCCCTCCCCTTGCTGCCTGTTTTCCTCAGAACACTTCGCAGAGCAGGTTCCAGGCTGCTCCTGGCTCCGTCCGCAGCAACCGAGTAATTTCTTGAGCAGAAGTGTCTGAGGTTGAAAGCTGCTCTGTCAGTGTTTACTAAAAGGTATCCAGAGTGGAAACATAAATCTGCCAGAGCAGATATTCTGTATATTTAGGGTTACCTGAGTTACCTCTCGTTAGAAACGTTATCGCTGGGTCCTTAGGACTGTCCCCCTGCTGCTGGCGCAGGCCGGGCTTCCCAAACATTGATGCAGCAGCTTCTTCCCCGGGCCCTGCGTGTCCGCCTGGCTCTGCCGCGGGCACAGATCCTGCTGCCGTGCACACGCGTGTGCACGGCAGGTGGCTGGGGCAGCGCGAGCACACGCGTGTGCACGGCAGGTGGCTGGGGCAGCGCGAGCACACGCGTGTGCACGGCAGGTGGCTGGGGCAGCGCGAGCACACGCGTGTGCACGGCAGGTGGCTGGGGCAGCGCGAGCACACGCGTGTGCACGGCAGGTGGCTGGGGCAGCGCGAGCACACGCGTGTGCACGGCAGGTGGCTGGGGCAGCGCGAGCACACGCGTGTGCACGGCAGGTGGCTGGGGCAGCGCGAGCACACGCGTGTGCACGGCAGGTGGCTGGGGCAGCGCGAGCACACGCGTGTGCACGGCAGGTGGCTGGGGCAGCGCGAGCACACGCGTGTGCACGGCAGGTGGCTGGGGCAGCGCGAGCACACGCGTGTGCACGGCAGGTGGCTGGGGCAGCGCGAGCACACGCGTGTGCACGGCAGGTGGCTGGGGCAGCGCGAGCACACGCGTGTGCACGGCAGGTGGCTGGGGCAGCGCGAGCACACGCGTGTGCACGGCAGGTGGCTGGGGCAGCGCGAGCACACGCGTGTGCACGGCAGGTGGCTGGGGCAGCGCGAGCACACGCGTGTGCACGGCAGGTGGCTGGGGCAGCGCGAGCACACGCGTGTGCACGGCAGGTGGCTGGGGCAGCGCGAGCACACGCGTGTGCACGGCAGGTGGCTGGGGCAGCGCGAGCACACGCGTGTGCACGGCAGGTGGCTGGGGCAGCGCGAGCACACGCGTGTGCACGGCAGGTGGCTGGGGCAGCGCGAGCACACGCGTGTGCACGGCAGGTGGCTGGGGCAGCGCGAGCACACGCGTGTGCACGGCAGGTGGCTGGGGCAGCGCGAGCACACGCGTGTGCACGGCAGGTGGCTGGGGCAGCGCGAGCACACGCGTGTGCACGGCAGGTGGCTGGGGCAGCGCGAGCACACGCGTGTGCACGGCAGGTGGCTGGGGCAGCGCGAGCACACGCGTGTGCACGGCAGGTGGCTGGGGCAGCGCGAGCACACGCGTGTGCTCGCGCCGCCCCAGGCCGGGGCTCTGGGCGGTCGCTGTGCGGTGCCTGCCCCAGCTGCTCACAGCCAGGCTGTCTGCTGTGATGTGGCAGTTGTACAGTGGTTCCAGCTGAGCCTTGCACTGCTGTTACATGGTGTTTATTGCTTCCTTATCTCTGCAGACACCCTGAACAACATCTGAAGATCGTGTTTGCCACTTTTACAGCTGCACCCCTTTGGTTCTGTTGTCCCAACCAGCACATCCATCGTTCTCCTTTGTAGTTCCTCATTGGTGAACCCTGACTTTACTGCAAAAATTCAGAGTTTTCCTGTTACGTTCTTGGATGTAGCTTCTTTCTTGTTTTTATAGGCCTTAATAAGAACTTTTTCCTATGTACTACTCTGGTCTGCCAATACGTTGGATGTGCTTCCCAATTTAATTTCCTCAAGTGTCAGTGGCGTCTGCTGGTGTGCAGCAAGGCCATCAGTGAAGTTAGTGAGATTACTCCCAAGGCCTATCCAAAGAAACTATATCCAGGATAGTGTTTTCTTTAAATCATTTTGGTGTCATCTTATCGTGGTCTAGTTTTCTGTCATTTTCTGTCATCACAGCTAGTGCTCACCTTCCCTGGCTGCATTCCTGTGGTACAGTTTTGAAGAAGGGGCAGTTACTTAGTAAAGAAGGATACTGGGTTAGTTTGCACAGTGTCTCTTCAATAAACCTGTCTTATGTTTTGTCCTAGTTTCCTTGTTTTTATTGCTGTCCCTTTAGTTATTTCCCTTCTTAGTCCTTACAGCTTAGTCTGTTATGAGATGAAGCTCATAGAGCCACAGCAGTGTCTCCCCAGCCCTTTTTTAACACATATTTGCTGTTTGCTGTTCTGTTCCCAACACAATGAGCTGGTGGATGTTTAGGAATAGCTGATATTGAACCTGTCTAGGATGTACTTGGCTGTTCTTAATTATTAACTAATGGCTATTTTTTTATATTCATGTATTACACTTTCAGGTTTTGCTTCCTCCTTAGTTATGTCAGCTCTAATACTGAACCTTTCTTGTCTCCAGCTATCCTGGCCTTTAGGCTTTTTTTCCCTTAGCATCTGTATCTTGATGAAGTTGGAGGTATTTTGTCTTGAGGTCTTGGATAAGTTTTTTGTTTACAAACACCACATTCTTGAACAGGAGAAGCCTGAATGTAGAACTAAAGATGCATCTGGGAAGTCTGAACTTAATTTTCTTGCTCCAGTTCCTCAGGGAGGTGATGACAGCTGTAATTACTAGCTCAAATCATGAAACATTAAGATAGGAAGGGGGAAAGTATCTTGAAAGTTGAGGTGAATGGTCTCCACCTGGGAGTGTGGGGCAGGGGAAGGGAAGGTCAGGTTTTCACAGGATTTTGGTAAACAGTGAGCTCAGCTATTAACGGTTAATAGCGGCAAAGGCTGGTGACATTGGTGCAGTGTGTCATCTTCTGAGAAGAAATTCCTTTGGTCTAATCTTGAAAATTTTTCACTGTTCATTGTGAAAGTAGCTGTAGCTCCAATCATCAAAAGTGTTTGTCAAATATAGGATATTTTTTGGTCTCTCTGGATCTGATTATTTTGTTGGCACTGTAGAGGAGGGAAGGTGGACAGGAGCAGAGTGGTGTGGGATTGCGTGGGGAAGGATCTGGCTGAGAAGAGTGGAGTGAGGTGCTGGTCAGCACTGAGGAAGAAGTCAGGACCGAAAATATCTGTACCCTAAGGGTTCCTTTAGGCACGTTCAGCACCTGATGTATGCAGGGCAGCACATTAGTTGCCAGGGTGGGTGGTGGGAAGCTTATCTGCATGGCCAACAGTGGTGGGTTTGATCTGATGGTTTTTCTGCTCTTTAGCTTTGTCTTCACTTTTTATTACTGCTTCTCTGATTTTGTTTTACGTTTACAGTCCATGATCTTGGGTGCACAGGGTCACTTACGGTTGTCCCACCGTGTATTCTGGTGCCTTCTGCCTTGGACCTCTCAGAGGTGGTTGTTCAGCAGCTTCCTTTTGACTGGACCTCTTTGATCTTTTAAAGCTGGCTGCTGTTCCTCATGTTCCTTGCAGCACATGCATGCCAGCTTTGGACTTGCACGGTGTCTCATTTCTGCAAGAAGCTCACAATGCCAGCAGTGCTTGATATGTAGTTGGAGCTGTGGCTGTGACGGGTCATTCTGGCAACTGCAGCTTATGATTAAAAAGAAAATCAGTCACTGTCATCTTGGGGCCCAGCACCAGTAATTTGAGAGTCCACAATACATCAGCTTCTTCCTCATCAGAGGATCTTAGGCTCAGGACTGCCCCAAGGGTTGTCCTCTGAGTCAGGCTTCTACCAGAATGCTTGTCTGATTTTATGACTAGTGCAGCCAGCCACACAATTTTCCCTGCCTGAAGAGGCTGCAATGAGATCCAGGGGACCCTCGAGTTCCCATTTTTTATCAGGTCTTCAGGGCCTCAGTGTGTGGATTCAGAAGAAAACCAGAGAACTGCAGTTACGTCTGCTGCATAATCACACCCAGGAAGTTCCTTTATGTCCTTGGTCCTCCGTGGAACGTGGAGGATCATGTCAGCCTTTGGGCAGGGCTTGGGCTGCCCACCACAGGCTGGCAGTTGAAGGGCAGGAAGGTGCCTGCAGCTGAGACCATCTCCCCATTTAGGAAAAGGAACTGGTTTGCAGCTCTGCTTTTGGAACATCTGACTGGGCATTTCATGGCTGTTGCAGAGAGCGGCTCTGCCACAGCTGCTGGAGGTTTGCTGGTGGTGCTGGTTCCTCTGGCTGTGCAGACCCCTGGAGCTCCCTGCAGGTCAGGCTGCGGGGCACGGGGCAGCAGGACTGGTCACAGATCCCTCAGTCCCAATGTGTGCCTGCGTTGTGTGTCTGTGCCTCAGTCCAAACTACTGATAAGCTGATTTGTTTTCCAGGCTAGTCCTTGGAAAAAATGTAATCATGCAGGGTTAATTTTCATCTTCCTTCTCTTTCCCACTTTCTGTGGTGTGTTAAAATTGGATTATAACTGAATATCTTGTTCCTTGCTGTATGTTTAAATGCTAGAATTTGCTGTTGCTACCAGAGAGACTTCAAATAGGATGGAGAATCATCCATAGGATTATGTACAGTAATGTGTGGCCCAGATCAGGAAATTATTTAGGCAACAGAGTTAAATAAATGTTATTTGTAAAATATATTTAATTTATCACACCCCTTCCAGAGTTAGGGGCAAGGAAATTATTCTGTTGAGGTCTGAAGAGATGATGTATTGATGGATATGTGGGTGCAGATTGCAGAGAGCCCAGGAAAGGGTCTTGCATCGTCTGTGGCGAGAGACGAGCTGTGTAGTCTACCAAACACTGTCATGGGTTGGACAAGTTTCAAAGATTTGACAAGTGGTTTTGTGTCCCCTTGGAGCTGAAAAATCAAATGCAGGTTGGCTGGGTTCCATCTGCCTCCTGCTATGGTTTGGCTCATAGTATCACTGAGAAGGAAGGACCTGAATCAAATTGAGGAGAAGGAGAAGGACGTGTAGGACGAGCCTGGTGGACAGAAAGTGTCTTGGGTCTGCATGCTGGGGGGAGGTACCAGCAGACATGTAGAGGGTGTAGGGGCTAGACTGTTCTGGAGTGTGTGGCTGTTCCAGAGCACGTGTGCAAGGGGAAAGGAGCTTGACTGAGAGAGTAAAGGTGCCAGATGTTTTGGTGCTGGAGACTTGGGTTCAACTTCAGCTTTCTTCATATGGCTTGCAGTGTGGAGCAGAGCTCCTGTGTTGGGAGGGTGTTCAAGGATGTCAACATCCCCAGAGCCAGCCTGGGCTCACCATGGTTCCTCCTGCTGGGTCCAGCAGTGAGAGCTTGGTGGAGAGCTCCAGTGGCACAGGAGAGCGGCCCAGGTGCACGGGGGGTTGTGGGTGTGCTATTTCAGCTCAGGATATTAAAATACACCTCGGTTGGTTTGTTATTTTTAGTGTGAAACCTGTCTGTAAATTCCTCAGCATTTTAACAGGGATGTATCTGTAGTAATCTATGCCTTGAAAATTGTGTCCTATTTTTATTGATAAACAGAGCATACAGGGCTGTGAAAAAGTATGCAGACTATTCTTCAGCCTCCCTTCTGGAGTGATTCTCTGGGATAGAGCTGATGATGAGCCACAGTCATTCAGCCTCTGATGTGAAGGAGGCCAGGCTAGGTGATATAATGATTCCTTTAAGCCTTGCTTCCTGAAGGTATCTCCTTGTCCTCATTTACCCAAGCAGTTAAAGTCTTGCCTCCAAGCAAATGGCAAGATGCCTGTTGCTTCTCCCTGCCTGCGAGGGAAGGGATGTGGGGGTGAGGAATACAGTTTGTAAATTAGAGACTTGTTTTGTAAATTAGTTTATTCTTTGTCTGACTTGTGAAGCCGGTGCCTCTGCCTTGCGGCTCAGCAGAGTGGAGACCAGGAGGAAGGAAGGAGCTGTAGGACGTCTTTCAAAGGAGACACCCTGGGTGATGAGATGAAGCTTCTCAGGTGAGGCTTCTTGGCAGCCTCTCCACGTGAGGGACTTGGACCTGCTTGGCTGCAAGATCAAGGAGTATTTCTGAATGTTCTTGGACTTCCACCAGTCCCTGAAAGGTCTCGTTGAAGTATCATCCTCTTGGTGGTTGTGTTGCAAGGAACGCTTTGGCTTTGAATCCAGCGCTGTGGCAGTTCCACTCTGCTTAGGGGGAGAGAACAGGAGAGGAAGGAAAACAGGACAGATAGAAGCTTTTCCAGGGTTTGGAGGGGCAGCTGCAAGAGGCCAGTGCCAGCCCAGGCGTCTCTGGCATGAGTGCATTTCAGGGTGGTCCATGGACCAGCAGTTGGTTTGCAGCTGCTGCTGAGCGGTGTCAGCGTGTTCCCTCAGCGCAGGGGACAGCCCAGCAGGGCACTGGCTGCTTCAGCCCTGCAGTCCCGGGGACACAGGCTGCCAGGGGTGGTGGGGCTCCAAGGGGAAGACCAGCATGAAGAGCGATGCTTTCCTGTATTTTAAATGCTGTCTTTTCCCCCCTTCTTTTCATGTTGTCTCTCCTACAGACCTTTGAAGAAGGCCTTCTTAATTAAGTCTTTCCCAACTGGGGTTTTGCTTTTGAAAGAAAAATTGCTTTGCATTTGGGGTTTTGATTATGAAAGAAAAATAAGGAACAACTTTCTCATTTAACGTCTGTTCGGGCTCCTTTTAACTCACTTGCTATTTACCATATTGAATTTTCTCTTAAACTACTGGCAGTGTCTTGTGTATTGCATCCTCTTTTCTCTCAGTAGAAAAACCATATTGCTGCTTTCTGTATTGTTACCACTAACCCAGGATTTTCCACATGAGGAGCAATTGGGCTTCCTAAGTAGTGGGATCTACTTGGCTTGTTTGTATGGTAAAATCAAATCCGTTGTTTTGTGGTGTTTTTACTTCTTAAAGCTCTTTTGGGCTCTGTACTGGAGTTGTTCTTTTTAGTCTCTATACTTCAAAAATGAACTGTTGATTTCTGGATAGAAGTCCTGTTTCCTCCCTGTTCCAGGGAAGGTGCCTGAGTAGGAAGATGTTCCTGGGTAATCATTGCAGAGCAACACATTCCGTAGAGTCTCTCTCCTGGTTGATGGTCACCATTAGACCTCCCTTGAAACTGGTCCAAGACTCCGGTGCTTTTTTCATGCCATCAAACCCCTCCAGTCCCCCAGAGCTGCAGACATGGGGCTGGAGATTGGCAGGGCAACCTTGGACATGACCCCAGGTACTTGGGTGAAGTGGTCTCCTGGGAACCTGAGCCTCCCGGCAGTTTGGCTCCCATCTTCCATGTGGGCAGAAGAAACAACTTCTTCCCCTTCGTCCTTGTTTGTTGCTGCCTCTCATGTGGTGCTGGGTTCCCTCAGCCTTGGAGAAGGGTCTCCTCTCTTCCATGCTCCAGCTCCCCCATGATACAGAGGTTACAAGAGAAAGCACAGTCTCTTCTGGCCCAAGTGATAATTTAAGCTTTTTTGTGTCATTGCTGGAGTGAGTATATCAGAATATCCATGGATGATCTGTGGAATTTTTGAAGGTTGAGGAAATAAAATCAAACATGCAAATTCTGGTAGAATACTAACCGCTCTCAGCAAGGGCTGGACATGGTTAAAGTGGACCAGCATGCCCTCAGTTTTCTTGAGGAAACTGTTGGGAAGAAAATGCATCTTCGTTGACTTGTGCTAATGAAGTTACAAGTGTTGAAAAAGCTGCATATTGTTCCAGACAATTTTATAACTGAGGTTTAATTTTATTAGTGAAGGTGACCTGTCTGACTTCTGGCACCTTCAGAATTGTTGGGCATGGTCACAGGACATACGTAGTGATCCTGTGTTCTCCCTGTAGGACACTGGCACAGCCAGCAGTTGAGTGTGATTTAGGCAAGAATTTCATGTGTCTTTTCTATTTTGATCCTTGACAAAGACAAAGAAATAAGGTACCTTTAGAAGTGGAGACTGCATTTCAAGCCTTCTGTTGTTGTAGAAATGGGGAGAATTCTCATGCCATTTGCTTCCAGCTCCTTCCTTTGCTTACACCAAAGTACACATCAGTTCAGTTGTTGAACAGGTTTCTTTCTTTTCCACCCAGCAGGTTCACTTATCTGTGGTTTTGCTGATTTGTCTTCTTTGAGAAATTATTTGTACTTTGACACTTCATTTTAATTTCAGTTATTCAGTTGACCTTCTCATCAACCAAAAGGGTTTTTGCATGCTGTGTTGCACAGGTTTGTTTATGTGCTGCCTGTCATGGTGGGAGAGGTTGAACTTTAGTCTGAGCTGGTCTGGGTCCTTCAGAAGTCCCATGGAGTTGGTTTCCATCGCTGGGGCTGGTTTTATGAGAGAGCACAGGTAATCCACATGCCCTTCTATCACACGTGTGGTAGCTTTCCTGCGTGACTCTCGGGTTGCTTTCTGCAGATTCAGGCTCAGTGAACACCTCTTCACTGGTTTTCCTTCTTTTTGTTTTCTAAAGTTTGTCCTCCTGTGGTCCCAGCTATGGGGTGGCTGCTGGGGGTCTGCGTGTTCCCTGGTGCATTTTGGAAAGCTGCAGTGCTTTATCCTTGAAGTGCTCATTTTGTGGAGGTGTTTCTGTTGCTGTAAAAGCAGCAATGTAAGAGTTTTCAGTGGCAGAAGTGTGTGAGATCAGAGACATTCCCAAATTGGACAGTTAACCCGCGGATTTGCTGCTGGGATTTCACTGGAAAGGCAGGTCTGGCCTTGGTGTCGCTGTGAGCAAACACCTGTGCTGGCTCCTGCTGCCACCGAGGTGGTTCTGGCCCCAGTGGCACGTGGCACAGGCAGGTCTTGGTGTGTGCAGACCATGATGTCATCAGAGGGGAAAACATTCAGCTGGATGGGTCATGAGCCCCACCAAGAGCAGAATGAGCCCCACCATATAGAATATATGGAGCAGAATAAACCCCTGCAGTTGTGAGGCTCTGTTAAGCTCTCTGGCTGGAAAGCATTGCCCTTCAGGAGGGGCGGGGCGGAGGGGCTGCCTGCAGACCTGGTTGCAGGAGGTGGATTGATTTGATAGCTTAGCCCTGTTCTGTTTCTGAGGGGCTTCTTGCCATTTGGCCTGCGCACAGAAAAGTCAGAAGTCTTTCCTGAGAATCTTTCTTTGTTTCCTGTGCCTGGGGAGCCCGACTGAGCCCTCACCTGCTGGAGAGCAGCCCCGTGGTTCTGGGGTTGGGCGCCAGTGCTGTTGCCCCTGGGGCTTTTGGAGCAAGTCCCAGTCTCTGTCTGTTCCAGTCTCCTCTTGCCCCTGCCATGCACCTTCCCTCGCCTAGAGCTACAACATGCAGCCAAGAATTAATTGTTTTGTGTTTCCTTTTTTCCTCCTTGTTGCATTGTGGTCTGATCCGTATCTGGGCTCCTTGGACACTGGCAGTGTTGGCTTCCCCTTCTCCAGAGACAGAAGCTGGAGAGCTGAACAAACGCTGGAATGGGAGGCAAAGGGCTGGGCTGAGCCAGGTGGGGACCTGCCCGCTCCTGCACCTGCTCCTCTCCCTGTGGTGGTCCCACTGACCATCACTAGTTGAGGGCAGTGAGAATGGTGGCACGTGTGTCCTGCCTGGACTGTGAGGGCTGGGTAGGAAGCACACTGGGTGTTCTCCAGTGTAGGTGCCCACGCGTGTGGGGTGGGCAGCAGCCCAGAGCCAGGAGGTGCTGTGTGGAGCTGTCTGGCGTGGTGGAGCAGGGATGGGTGAGGGCTCAGCTTACCATGGTCTGGCTTCGTAGGCTCCTGTGCTCCTCTGGCTTCAGAATAAGTCAACAGATCTTCTGGTGCTGGTGTTTCTGTCTGTTACCACAGGTTACAAGTTGTAGGTCCTATCCCACCTTTTAGGTTAAGTAAACTTTCCCAGACAGGAAATGTCAACAAAGGGTAAAAAAATAGCATGTATTTTACATTTACCAAGGAGTTGCACTGACACGAAAATTTACTCTGTGCTTAGAAAAGGCTTGTAAGGGAAGAAGGGAAAGTCATTGTGAGGTGTGAGGAAGAGGAGGAAACAGTAACTTAGAGAATCACAAATTTGAGTGGAAATTATGGTAATAGTGTTATTTTAAGTCTTGTCATTCTGTAGACTTCAGGATTGTCAGAAGGGTTCTGGAGTAATTCTTCTAACACAAGTCCTGTACTTCAAATACAAATCCAAATTGTGATAAATGTTGGGCAGCTTCTGCTTCAGTGGAGCTTAATGAGATACAAAGGAACAGAGGGAAAGAACAAAATGGGCCTCCTGGGTGCAGCCGACAGTGCAATTGTCATAGCGCAATGACAGCTACTAATTGTGTTGGGAACTTCATTAGTTTCTCACCTATTCCTTTTACGTGCATTAGGCTTTTGGGCTTTATCCTGTATGTGAACTCCTGTAAAATTTCAGTCTTGAAATCCAAGGAATGGACTCAGTTTGAGAAAGATGAGAAGGAAGCGCCTTGGTCACCTTTCCAGGGGTGGGAGTGGGTAGGTGTGGGTTCCCATGTCTGGGCTGCTTTGGGAGCAGCAGTGTGTGGACTGTCAGCCCTGACTGAACTGGGGAGAGGGTCAGTAGATGTGGAGACACGAAAATTTACTCTGTGCTTAGAAAAGGCTTGTAAGGGAAGAAGGGAAAGTCATTGTGAGGTGTGAGGAAGAGGAGGAAACAGTAACTTAGAGAATCACAAATTTGAGTGGAAATTATGGTAATAGTGTTATTTTAAGTCTTGTCATTCTGTAGACTTCAGGATTGTCAGAAGGGTTCTGGAGTAATTCTTCTAACACAAGTCCTGTACTTCAAATACAAATCCAAATTGTGATAAATGTTGGGCAGCTTCTGCTTCAGTGGAGCTTAATGAGATACAAAGGAACAGAGGGAAAGAACAAAATGGGCCTCCTGGGTGCAGCCGACAGTGCAATTGTCATAGCGCAATGACAGCTACTAATTGTGTTGGGAACTTCATTAGTTTCTCACCTATTCCTTTTACGTGCATTAGGCTTTTGGGCTTTATCCTGTATGTGAACTCCTGTAAAATTTCAGTCTTGAAATCCAAGGAATGGACTCAGTTTGAGAAAGATGAGAAGGAAGCGCCTTGGTCACCTTTCCAGGGGTGGGAGTGGGTAGGTGTGGGTTCCCATGTCTGGGCTGCTTTGGGAGCAGCAGTGTGTGGACTGTCAGCCCTGACTGAACTGGGGAGAGGGTCAGTAGATGTGGGGTTGGTTGGCGTTCATTGAAAACTTTGGGAGCTTCATGGCTGGTTTCTAATCGAAGCCTTGAAGCTGTTGATGCGGTGCTGCCCAGGGTGCTGGGGAGGTGGCAGTGGCCATGGGACAGCCCTTTCCCACGGTGTCTGGTGTTTCATCTCTCTGTCCTTTTGCTTGCTTGAAAATGGCCCAGGCCACCTCTTGGGGCTTTTTTGTGGATGTTCATCACTTCTGGTTTTTCGGAGAAGCACTTGATCATGTTTCTAGTAATTATGCTGCGTAGGGACCTGTTTTCTTATGCATTTAATAGGGCTCTGTCTTTTCAGCTTGTACTTGGCCTGAACTCTTGAGCAAATTAAGTTCTGTCAGGGGCCTTTCATAGGTGAGATAGGCATTAAAATCCTTGATTTTTCTCAGGGCAATTGACCAGGTGAGGAAGAGGAGGCCATTCAGTAAGTGGTGCAGGGCAGGAGCATTAAGATCCCTTCATTAGGAATGCTGAAGTTCAGTATTTCAAGTTCCTGACTTCAGTGGCCCGTGTGTGCAGCGGGAGCCCCAGGTGACCCGCGGGCTTTGAGCGGGGCCTGCAGGTTCCCTTCAAGGCAGTTCTCTTTAACCAGGCAGCTTGGTGGCTTGCCTTTCAGCTCTGCTGAGAAAGTCATTTCTGAAGATGAGAAAAAAATTCCCTCAGTGCACCTTCTAATTGTTCATTTAGGAGTGGAACTTTCCTCCAGCTGGGAGGGCTTAAGGCTGCTGTAAAGTGCTAATTAAAAGTAATAGTGATAATGAAAACAGATGTTTTCAAGAAAAGTAAGTGGTATTGGGGCAGCAATCTGCTGTCCCTGGCTTCTCTGCAGGAGTGCAAGCTGGTGTTGTCCATGCTGTGTTTCCAGGAGGACTGGGGACAGGGCTGGAGCCTGAGCAGCTTGTTCCACTTCAGCAAACGGGATGGTCCTGTTGGAGTGTGGAGGTGTGCACAGAGCTTGGATGGACGGAGCTGCCACCTCCCAACACCTCTGCCTTCCTGTGCCAGGTGTGTGGTGATGGGTGCATGAAGGTGGAGCTGAGCTGTTGCCCTGAGGCTGGAAGCACCATAAGCCTGGCCAGCACAGCTGGAATGTTTCCAGAAGGAACAATCAATTGTGGTGAAAGCCATGAGGTGCAAGCATCGCTTGACCCACAGCTGCCAGTTGAGTACTTCAGCCCAGTGGGTTCCAGTAGCTTGGAAAAAAAAGTCCTCTTTCTTGGAGCTGTTTTATCCTTTTTCTCAGCTGTAGTTTATTAGGAAGTGAGAAGGTGCTGTTATTTAACTGAAACAGTCTTGAGTCTTTTTTTCTTTTTAATCCAAGCAGAGCCTCATGCTTGTAGGTTACAATCCCCATCAGGCTTTTCAGGGGAATTTTTGTTATCTGGGTCCACCACAGTCAGCAGCTGCTGTTCCTACTATGGCACTAATTACTGTGCCTGGTACTAAAGCAGTTTACATGGGGAGCTTGAAGTTACTCAGCTAAGGTTAGTCTCTGGCTTAAGAGGCTTTCTCGGTAGCTTTCTGAGCCCAGAGGTATTAACAACACAGAAGACAGAGAAGACCACTTGAAATTTCATCGACCCTTTTGGGCTGCTGTGCTAGGGTTTTTTTGTGTTATGTTTAAAAAGATTGATCTGTCTCTCCCATTGCCTGGTTTTGCTGTCGGTAAGTGGTGACCTTTCCAGGCCCTGGTGGGAAGGTGTGGGTGTCTGAAGGACGGGCTGGCTGCTTGGTAGTCATCTGCAGGACCATTGTTTGACTCATTCTCTTGTGCTACAGGAACAGCCTTTCTCACTGCTAGAAAGTTGCTATATTCTGTGGAGGTTTCCACAGATGACTGGAGGATTTACTGCCTCATGTTTGTTACTTGTCCCTCCTTGGCTTCTTGAGCTGTTCAGGTCCTCTGTCTCTTGCTGAGATGTGTCCGGTTTCTCCAGTGGCATGGAGGAGTAGAACAATGTTGTGTAGGACTCTGTATTGTTTCCTGGAATAAGTAGGGAGTAGGGAGGTCACTCAGATGCTGATGAGAGAAGGCAGGAAGAGAAGGAGGAGGAAGAAAAGGCTAGAGCATTAGACAGAAGCACCATCAGTGGTCTGATTCAGGCTGAGGGCAGCCCCGTAGTAAGATTGCTCTGACTGGTGTGAAGTTTGTTTTCCAAATACCAAATGTGATTACGTAGAGAAAGTGACCCAGATTGCATGAAAGCAGGCAGCCACAATGCTGGAGTTAGCACCAAGTACTGCCTGCAGTCTCTAGCATATGGTCCTTTGGGTTAATGCTGAGATGAAGCTGTCAGAGCCTTGTCCATACTGGGAGATAATGGGACCCATACTCCATAATTAGTGCCTGTAGAGCTGCTGACAGAGCCCTGGAGCTTCAGCTCTCGTTAAACTCATTTTCAGCTGTCATTTGGCAGTGGTGGCAATGCAGAGCCCAGTTGCATTATAGTTTCTATTCCTGCTCCTGCTGATGGAGAAGTAATAGATGCTTTTGCCAGAGGAGATACAATCTGGCAGTTTGTGTTTTGCTTATCTTCTGAAGGCCAGTTGATGCCTATTACTGCACTTAATTCAAGAGAAACTTTCTTTTATTTGAAATAGAAGTGGCTTCAGAATCAAAATGTTGTCTTGCTTTATGCTGGTAGATCAGATCTTGCAGGTACCCAGTGGCAGGGTGGCAAGCTGCTGTGTCTCACTTGTTTTGAGATATGACCTGTGGGCACATAGGTGGGTCTCTAAAACCAACTATACCTGGAGTTTAGTCTTCTAAAAAAGGATTCTTAATGCATAGCATGATAATTTAGGCCCTGAAGTGAAAAATTCTGTTAAACCTACGAAAAAGGATGTAAAAAACTGTATAAAGCCCAGAGTGTAGGAAAAACTGAAATATTGAAGAAAAAGTTTTGGAGTGGGAAGTTGAGGAGTTTCAATTTTCAGGCGAGCAAAATGAGGATAGAGAGCTGATGTTACAAGTTTTGGTATTTGACACTTCCTTCCCTGGAAGGGGACGCTCCAGCGTGGGGGGTCCAAGAGAGAGACCACGGTATGAGGTGTGTGTGTTAAGAGTTCAGGCCTGTGTCCAGTAATGTGACCTACTTCAGGCAGTAGCTTGGAGGTGAAGGTGGCTTGTGGTTACTGCTTGGGCACAGCAGGGTGTCAAGGACCCTCGCCAAGGTTCAGAGGGGCTCCAGACGGGAGATGATGCCCTAGCAATTCTTATTTTTGTAAAAAGCTCAAGAAAGCTCTAAGGAGCATCTTGCAGGCACCCTGCAATTATCATAATAAACAGTTTTATCATCTGCTTGGCAATCAATAATGTGGCTTATGCTGCTTTAGTATCTCAGTGGTATTGATTACCTTAACAACTGTGCTGCGGTCAGCTTCTGTTAACCCCTGCTCTGCTGCTGGGCTTGTCCCTCCTGCTGCAGGAGGCAGACTTGGCTTTCAACCTGGGCATGTGCAGAATTTAGCAGCAGGCCAGGTCTCAAACTCTGCTTTTGATCAGAGAGGCTTGATGGTAGGATTTCGATGCAGGAAGGTGAAACTGAGTGCGTATTCTGTGTATACAGTATTTTAAAATAGAAGGATTGAACTATGATTTGCAGTTCAGGCTCAGATGAGTTTGGGCTTGTCACCGTGTTGTGCAGTGCTTTGTCAGAAGGGGGTTCCCCCAGGTAGTCCGTGCCTGAGCCCCGTGCCCATGGGGAAGCATGAAGGTTGCTCCCTCTGCCATGAAGTCATCATGCTTTACCAGGCACCTGGGTTCCAGAGGCAGCTGGGAGGGGAACATACACTGGACATCCCCTTAGTTCCTCCAGCCTGGGCTGGGGTGGCTGGCCTGCCTATGGGAGCGGGGACTGTGTGTGCTGGGAGCCAGGGGCTGCTGCCCAGGCCAACACTCCATTCCCTCAGTGACCCATGGGGCTGCCTGAGCTCTGTGCTTCTGGCAGACCAGGCAGCAGGGAGGGGTATGGGGTTAGTAGTTTGCTCCAGTTTGGGAGGAAGAGAGATGGCTCTTGGTCAACATCCAGGTGGAACTTTAAGGGAAGTCGTGACTTTCTGGGATTTGGGTGTACCTAGATAGTTGGGTATTATGGCCCAGTATTTCTCCTAATGGAATTTCCCATCATTTACTGCCCTGCTGATTTCTGATCAATGAAAATAAAATTGCATTGCCTCCTGAGAGGCTCCACGTATGGCTACAGCCTCCAGCTGTGTCAGTTCCGGTAAGATAATCTCATCAGGCGTGCAAGAGGGTAATAGGAAATAAAAATAAAACCCACAATTAGCAAGAGGCTGAGCAGCAGAGTAACACTTTCAGCCCTGGAGGTCTGGAAAAGTGTGTAGCAGAGCCCTTCCCCAGGTGTCTCCATCCTCCCACGTGTGTCGTGGCACAGTCCTTGCTGGGTTTGGCAGTCTGGGCAGCTCCACCCAGCACAGGCTTTGAAACCCATGATTGTCTGAGTCTGTCTCAGCTCTCCCTTGTGAGATGGTTAAACTTTCACAGGAGATGTGTTTGTTCTGTATCAGGGATACAGCAGCTGATAGAGCAGCTTCATACTGTGGACTAGGAGAGCACGAACTTGAGACTTTGAGCCATTGAACACCGTGTAGTTATTGACTCCTCTTGGTTGCTGCAATCAGAGCATTTGTTTTGAGCAGATAAAGAAAATATTTAGACTGTATCAGAAGTCTAGAGGAGGCACTGTTTTGGTAGCAGATGAGTGTGCAGACACTTGGTTAACAGGATCTACTAAAGTTTGCCTAAAAGGCACTCCAGATGGAAAGATGTGCTGGTTCTGACTAGGATGGAAGGTTTCCCAACCATACTGGCAGGCATCCTTGCCTGCTTTAGGGTTCTGGGTTTTTTAGGTCATCTTCTAGAGAAATAACTTTACTCCATACCAAATTTACTCCATACCAAAGTACCAGTAGCCAATCTGAGCACACATCCCAGTGACCTTTGCAATGGGGCTTTGCAACACCAGGGTGTAACTCAGAGCTAAAGTATCACACATCCACAATGCTTCTCTAAGCAGCAGGCGAAATGGTTGCTGAATGACCTAACGCTGCTGAGCCTGCGCTCCTTGTCCAAAGCTTTGGCTTTCCCAAAGGGTGGGAAGAGTGGCTGAGCCCAGGCCCAGGCAGCGTCTGTTTCCTAACAAGGACTGGATCTGAGCCCTGGCAACAGAGAGCTGCATGACTTATGGATCTAACTCTTACCCTCTGCTTGGCCCTTGACACTAGTCTGGAACACACATGTTGTTTGGGTAGATCAGAAGAAGGAAAGAGCGTTGGCAGGACTTCTTCCTGAGGCGTGTGAGCCTGCGTGTGAGGAGCGTTGCTATTGCTTGGGGAGCACAGTCCAGCAGTGGAGCATCAGCTGGCCAGGCTGGGCCATCCAAGGCTGGCTGTCTCTGCTACTGCAGCCCTGCTGCAGGGCTGGTTCAGGCTCAGTGCTGGTGTTTTGTAGCAGTCCAGATGCCTCAAGTGTTTGTGTTGGGGTGGAGCTGCGCTGTGAGTGGAGCGGCTGGAGGTGGGAGGTGGATGAGCGTCTGCAGAGCAGCACAAGCCAGATGGAATCCCTCATTCCTGGAGTTGCTCCTGTGCTTTGCATCCTGTAGTCTTGTTGTAAATGCTGCACTTTCTTCTTGGATTTAGAACAGCACTCTGGAGATTGAGATACCATCTTTGATTTGTTTATATGTGCCTCTATGGTGTTTGAAATGCAGAACAATCAGAAATTCTCTCTGACAAGCATCTCTGTAGGTCAGACGGGTGCAGGTATTACCCAGTGCAAGGTCTTATGGATGTAACAGCCCTGTAACAGAGACCAGGTGGCCCAAACAGAGCTGGGGTAGCTCTTGCTGCTGCAAGCTACTGGACAGGCTGCCAGGGTCAGAATGAAGGAGGAAGAAAGGGCAAGGGCTGTGGCCCAAGAGAAGAACAGCAGGGGCTGTTTCCTGAGGCACTAAGGTGTGGTGGGACTTGGGCATCGCCGAGTCCATACAGTGGAGCAAGGCACTTTGTCCTCGACAGCTCTTTGGTTAGTTTTGGAGTTAGGTCAACAACAGTGCACTGAAAACGCAAACCAGATGCAAATGTAGTCATTTATGCAGCAACGTAGGCTGGAAAGAGCATTTGACAAGAAATGCTGGGTTTTTAGAGCAAAGGGGTGAATTGTGCAACTGAGGAATCATGGAATGTGTGATGTTTTGAAACAAACTAATGTGGAAACAGAATCTGAAATTTCTGTGGTGTCCTACACACAAGGAGAGAGGTTCATGCAGGACCTGAAAACAAACTCCATGTCCCAGGAGCTTGTAAATGCCATGTCCCTTTATGAACTAGTTAAGTGGTTTACTTTGTTTTGTAGAGAGAAATACGACTTAAGCTATTTTACCTCTGTTATGAAATATTTTCACTGCAGAGAGTCTCTCTGGAGGAATAAACACTCTCTACCCCAGCTGCTCACTTAAAACCCTTTGGCACTCCTCTGGATTACTGTGCTCTCAATGGCAGTGGCTTGATGATTATATAAATAATTTTGTGAGTAGTACAGTAGCTGGCTCAAAGAGATCAGCAAACTTGGAATAATGCTTCATAACAAAATGTTTTCTGAGAAGCTGCCTGAATCTTGTATTACTCTTGTTGCCTCAATTTTAGCTGTTGTGAAGGACACAGGAAAATATGTGGATAATGTAGAGGGTTCACCTTTTCAAGGAGACCCTTTCTCTTAGTTTCACGCCAAGTGCTTGAGCCCTACAGCTTTCAGTCTTGTTTTGTTCAGCATTTCCTTTGCTTCCTGCTGCTTGAAAAGCTGTTTATGCTAATGATCCTGTGAAGATCTGAGGAACTGGCTGTGACTGTGCATGTGAGCCTGCCTGTAAGAGAGCACTTGTGTTTTCTGTCCTGTTTAGGAGCCTGCGCAGTGCAGCACCTGTTTGTGCTGTCACCCCGCCAGGCCTGCAGCGCTGCCGGCCACCAAAGGCCAGCCCTCCGTGGGGTCTCTTCCTGCTGGGAGGAAACCATCCTGTCCTTTTGAGGTGTCTGATGAATCTTTCCTTTCTATAGACCACTGTGTGCTACCTCATCCTATTCTGGGAGCCTGTTCCCTTCAAGACCCATTGGCTAGAATCCCTTAGAAGGAAGATACACAGTGCTCACAGGGACTTCCAAAGAGGCATGTGAATTCTTGGCTTTGCCAGGATAGCAGATCAATTCACAGGGGTTTGCAGCCCCAGGAGTCTTGTCAACAGGTGTTGGAACAAATGGGGTTGGTTGTGTCCTTCTTCTAGCAGCAGACAGGTCTAGCTTTCTGTTTCCACTCCTGGTGCAATGCCATTGGATGTGGCCATATGTCCAGCTGGAAGTAACCATCTGGTACTGAGCAGTGTCAGCAGAGAGACTATGAGAAGCCAGAACTGAGCTTGGGCTTCTGGTTGGTAAAGCTGAACC
>NW_009952582.1:438639-445451 GCF_000747805.2 Chaetura pelagica | reverse complement strand
TGAACCGCAGAAGAGGGAAAAGGATGGATGTAGAGCTTGGTCAGGCCTTGGCAAGACTGATGCGAATCCTCAGCAAATCACGCTGCTTGATGAGGCAACTCCACTGTCATCAGTAGTGTGCCAAAGCACAGCTTGGTCTTGCTTGGAAAGGTGCGAGATGTAACTTGCTATGTGAAAGAAGAAAATTAGTTTATAATTTGTTTTTTAAAATGTTGAACTTGACAAATAAATCTCAGTGTTTTCAGGGTGCTTTTTGTCATAAATTGCATAAGAGGAATCCCAAGGCGACAGCACGACACTGTAAAATGGTGATGGAAACCCCCAAGCAGAAATCACCCTTCAAGGCATGCAATTGCTATTATGCTTAAATTTTGGCTCCTAAGTACCATTTTGTCCTAATATTTCAATACCTGTTGCAGAATCTTCAGCACTTCCTTTAGCAGTGAGAATACCTGCCAGCCCTTCTGGCACTTTAATGATTGGGAGAGAGCTGGAATCTGTGTCTTCTCTTTAAGTTTTAAGATGAAAGCATTTTATGAAATTGGAAATTGAAACTATCTCTGTGTTGCTATCAAGCTTGAATATCCAGCCCTTGTTGCTTAGGAAATTTAAAAAGATCTTCCTATTCTAGGAAGTGACTTTCCACATACTTGTGTGATAACAGCTGCTGTATAAATCTCAGAAGGTGACAACATGCTCATGCAACCTCCTTTTACCCTCTTATGTGACCATCCTGCTTACTAAGTGAGGCAGTATGTGATCATGTAATTAAAGACAGTATCATAATGCATATGCATAAAGCAGCAAAATTAAAGTCGCTTTGGCAACATACATTCTGTTCTTCCTTAATTTTTGAATTCTCAATCCTAGGTAATTATTTTTATCATGTCTTTCCATATGCAATTTCCTAAGTGTTACAAGAGTGCTTTGTAGCACGCCAGGTGCAGGGAGGCAACACAGAAGCTTTGATGCTCAGGGTCGTTGTGTCACCGCCCCAGACAGTGGTGCTTGCCTGCTGCCCCCTCCCCGACTGGCCACTCTTGGGAGCTTGGAACCTGCCCCTAGGAATTGTGAAGGGTATCTGGCTGCTCTGTCACCTTTGGTATGTCTGTCCTTAATTTGAGGCTGGTGTCATCAAGTGCCATACCTGAGACAGGAGCTTCTTGGCTGACCTGAACATGAGCATCTGGCCAAGCTCTGCCCCTCTGAAGACATGTTAAAAGGCCAAGCTGAGCGTGAAAGGAGGGGTGTGCATGGAGCATCTAAGGCCACCTCCAGTCCTTGCGCTGGCTTTGTCCTCTTGCCTCTCTCCTTTCTGCTTCCCCTCTGGATCCCCAGCCCCTGTGCTGGAGCTAATCCAGAGTAGTCTCTCAGCCTGTATTTATGGTATTGATTCACAGAGCGTCTGTTGGCACAACAGGTAGGTGTGTATTTACAAAGTTTAGAGGCCGCTGTGCAGTTTTCTCTGACAGGAACCACTCAGGTTCAGCTGCTGACTGAGCGTCTGCATGGCTGGGTCTGTTGCAGGGCCATGGCAAAAAGCCTCAGAGCTGGCTGGAGCCTGAGCCTCCGCTGCTTCCCAGGGTGCTGGGAAGGAGCAGACCCAGCTCATTCCAGGGCTGAACACTTCCCTGCACCCTGCAGCTGTGGAGAGAGGGAGGGGTGCCTCGCTGGGTGCCTTCAAGGGTAATGGCCCTGGATGTAATGCATCTGCCTGTATCCCTTCCCTGTCCTCAGCACCCTTTTTTTCATGGTGCCATGTGGGTCATTAGCTGAGGGAACAGTTTCTCACTGTCTCTTTCGCCTTTTGTTTCTTCCTTCCTCATTGCTTCCAGTCTTGGTTTACTGCCAAACAGCCTCTTGTGAAAGGGCCGCCTAATTAACCCTGTGCTAATTAACAATTTAAAATTACACAGCATGGCTGTTCGTATTTAATTCTTGGGAAGCCTGGGCAGCAGCAGGACCCCTCCTCCCTCCACTCCCATGCCTGCCGCCTGTGCTGCTGCCGTGTCCCCGGGGAGGAAGCAGCCTGGTGCCAAGGGCCAGGGGCTGCCCCAGGAGCCCCCAGCAGTGGGGCTGGGGGGGCTGGTTCAGCACTGGCTGCTCTTGGGTGGCAGGAGCCTTGTTGTAAAGTGGCCTGTGAAGATTGGGCTGGGGCTGTGAGGAGGTGACATGGGGAGATGGGGGGATTGATCCACATGTGCCCTGCAGATCACCAGCCGCGGTTGGCAGAGAGTCCTGATGGGAGCGCAGGGTGTGCAGCGCAGGACTTCCCTTTGCCCCATGCCATCCTGGTGGAGCTCAGCTCTCTCCTGCCATGGCTGCTGCCCCAATGGAGTACTCTCTGCCCTGTGGGTCCATGGTCCTCTGGCTGGGTCCCAGATGTGCTGGGGGGCCTGCTGGATGCAGTGATGCTGCAGGGAAGGAGCAGGAGCTCAGGTGGGCTGTGTGCCCCAGGCACAGTGAGCATGATGGTGGGAGCAGCAGTGGGACACGAGGCTGGAGAAGGGACCAGGGGCAGCCCTTCCCCGGTGATGGGAGCACAGGGAGTCTCTGGCACTCAGGCTCTTCTCTCTGTAACTGGAGTTCATTGATTTTACGGGAAACTATGTTTACAGACAGAGTGCTGATCGACCTGACGAGTTGACTTCTGCCTCCTTAAGTAAGAACTACCTTTTCTTATTGACTGGCTGATAAACAGAGCAGGGCGGGCGGGGGATAGGGGAGGTGTGGAGTGCACGGCTGTTGGTCTGTCTTCACAAGCTCTCCTGTGCTGTGCAGATCCCTTAGAGGTCTGGGATGGAGGAAGGTGCAGGGCCTGTATACCAGACTAATAACCAAATCGTACTCATGCTTAGAGTCTGATTTGCTTGAATGAGGAAAAAATTGCTCTTTTCAGTTTAAAGAGATTATATCTGCAGTTCCTGTGTGAATAGAAAGACACATTTTTGTGCCTTGTCCTCCCTCACCATTCTTCAGGAATAGCTCTGGTGGTGAACTGATTGGGCAAGAAAAGCTCAGGTTTGCATAGGGGCTTGGCCTGTGTCTAGGGGCTCTCACTGGCCATATTTCAGCTGCAGGTTTTCCCACCTGCCCTGGAAGGGCTCCTCTATGTCAAGGAAAGGGAAGGAGACAAGATTGCTTTGGAGTAGCACCTCCTGAGCTGGTTAACTTGGAGTGAGTGGGGGGAGAGATGTTAAAGCAACCCAAGGCAGAAAAGCCCACCAATTAATTGGTAAGCGCTTGCAGGTTTGCCTGGCCTGGCCTGGCCGGGAGAAGAGATTGGCTTTCTTGTCAATAAACAAGTCCCCAGTGCAGCATCAAAGCCGCAGTCCTTTATCAATCGCGGCCTCCTCTTCCCGCATGTTCCTGTAACTTACCAAGCATTTATTACATTGATTTTACAATCAGGCTGTTAACCCTCCCGCCCCATCAGCCCTGCTAACCCTTTTGGCATCTTCCTGCCAGTCAGGAGTTCTGGTGATGGAGATGCTCAGTTCCATGCTGTGTCTCATCTCCACGTGTTTCCTGGGGAGTTGGTGGCGCTGCAAGCAAAGTGCTTTTTGTCTAAAAGCATTTGTGGGGTGCTGTTGTTCCACGTTGCATTTTGAAGTCTGCGTAGATATTCCAAAAACTTCTCTTGGCAGATGAGGCTTCTGGAGTTTATTTTACTCATTTTTTTTCAGCCAATATGAATTTGTTTTGGTTTAATTTTAATTGCAGTTGTCAGTGCAAATGGAGCAGTGAGAGGGAGAGAATATGTCATGTTGTGGGAAGGTGAATATGCAACCTCAACACAGAAAGATCTGGGAAAACACACAGCTAAGGACAAATGTTCTGTGGGAGAGAGCTGTTGCAAGTCTGAGCTGTTACAGTCAGTGTTGAAGTGTCATTTTAGCTGAAGTAAGCAAAAGCGGCTGATCAGGAAGACTGAGCCTTTTGGCAACAGGATTATGGTACTCTTCTTTCTTATTCCACTCAGTGCACCAGCTTATTTTTATTGCAGATCAAATAATTATTTATTCCCACTGCAACCACAAAGACAACTGTGTATGGCATAGGAGCCAAGGCAGGTAGGAATGGAAATGCTGTAGGGTAACGTGCAAACGCATTGGACAGGGGGGAGAGCTGCTTTTCACCTCGAGCAGTTGTATCTTTTCTAACTTAATTTTAGTCATGTTAATCTGTAGTATCACAGAAATTATTAATCTCCATTGTTGTGGATCAAGAAGGGCTTGGAAAAAGTGAAGGTATATAAATATATGCGCATCTGGCATGCATGCAAGTACATGCATCTGTCGTTACAGATACATAATTACAAAGGAAACAGTATAAAGGGAAAATATGAACACCTAAGGCAGAGGAAGTATGGATGGAATGGCTTGTAGCAAGGGGAAATAAGCTGGCAGATAGTGAAACCAGGAAAAAAGAGAGAACACTGAGTGTTGCTCCAAATTCTTCTGCTTGGTAGGATTCAGGAGCTTGCTTTAGTTGCTGTGCTGTGTTGCCTGCTTAGCAACTGAGGAGGTCTTCTCTGGCCAATTTTCAGTTCTCCTCATACTTTCCCTTCTCCTTCCTCAGTTGTTGCAGTGCCAGCTGCATGTCCACGCAGGCCCCAGTGCTGGCACCACTGCCATGTGCCAGGCAGTGGGTGTGTGGGACAGAGGGATGCTGGTTGCAGGGACACTGCTCTGCAGGAGCTCACAAGGGTCTTGGTGTCTCAGACTCAAATCGAGCTGGACAGACCTGGAGAAACTTTCAAATTAGGATAATAATATTTAATGTTTAGACAGCAAATGTTGTCAAAACACTAGTAGTCTCTGTTGAAAGAGACCAAGGGTGGCAGCTCGCTGGTGATGTGACTGATGCCTCTGCAGCGAGTGGGTAGTCCTGACTGATGGTCTGGTCCAGCCAGAGCTCCAGCACTATGCACTGCTTGGAGTATCTCATGAGCTGAAGCAGCAACTATTCGGGGGATGCACAGGTAAACACAGCTTTGAGGAAGCTGTGGTAAATGAGAGAGGTTTAAAAAAAGGCTTAAAATAATTTCTATAACTTTAAATGTATTATGTAGAGTAAATCCCACTGAGCCAGTTTAAGAGTAACAGCATATTGTTAAATTAAAAGCTGCCTTATCCCTTAAACCTTGACACTGAGTGGTACCAGGCATGTGTTCAGTTTTGGAATAGTCTGACAAGCAAGGTGGCCCTTGGGTTTAGTTGGTAGAAGATAAAACATGGTGGAATAACTCCTGAGTGCCATCGATAAAGGTGGATCTAGAGCACGGGTCTTTTTTTTTTGTCTCTTGGATAACAGATTATAAAAATGTGGTGAAGATGGCCTCTGCTTAGGCAATTGCTTTCTGTGGATGTTTTCTATGTGTATACCCAAAGAAATCTGTGGACCATGGGTTAAAAGTCTTTTTTAAGATGAGGGAATAGTGCTTTAATATCTGCTGGTGTTTCCTCCCATGTGACCTGTGCAGGAGACTATAGAAACGCATCTTTGCAGCTGAACTGGCAATCTCCTGCTGCTTCATGGTCTGCATCAGAATGCTCCAGCTCCAAACAGCAGCACTGCCTCATCAAAAGTGTGGTCAGCAGATCGAGAGAGGTGATTCTGCCCCTCTACTCTGCCCTGGTGTGACCTCACCTGGAATTCTGCGTACAGCTCCAGAGCTCCCAACACAAGAAGGAGTTATAGTGACCTTCCAATATCTGGAAGGAGTCTGGGGAAGACCTGTACACTAGGGCATGTAATGGTAACACAAGCAGTGATGGTTTCAAGCTAGAGAAGGGTATGTTTAGGTTGGACAATAGGAAAAAGTTATTTAATATGAGGGTGGTGGATCCCTGGAACAGGTTGTCTAACGAGGTGGTGGGAGCTCCATCCGTGGAGACATTCAAGGTCATGCTTGATGGGACTCTGAGCAATCTGGTCTAGTTGGAGATGTCCCTACTGATTGTAGGGGTGTTGGACTAGATGACCTTTAGAAGTCCCTTCCAACCCAAGACATTCTATGATTCTGTGGTTCTATCTCATAGGTCTGTAACCTCTCTGCTGAACTGCCTCTGTTGGAATTGCAGCAAAAAAGGAGCTGGCAGGCCTCAGCAAGTGGGGTGCAGGTGGTGGGAACCATGGATGTCGGCCATTCTCAACAGTCTGTGTTTGCTGGTCATCTGGCAGCCCATGGGAGTTCCCCAGGTCTCATATTTGGCAGAACAGAAATAGTGGGAAGGGTGTCCTTCCTTCTCCTCTGGGGTCTGTGTCAGTCATTTGCCTCTGGGGTGGGAGGAGGCCATCCATGTGCAGAGGCTATGCCCAGCAGGGTCTCTGGGAGCTTCCTGTGTGTGGTGGGCTGACCGCTTCCCAATCCCCAGGATGGACCCTTGTCAGATCTGGAATTTCCTGTTTGGTTTCTCTCTTGACGTCTCTGCGTTTAAACTCTGTCCAGAACACAGCAATTAAATCTCCTGTGCATACCAAATGCTGTTACTCTGAAATCTCTGAGTTGCTCAGGGTCTCCGGGTCTACCACAGAGGTGGATGAGTGGTAGCTCTGGTTCTGTGCTTCCTGAACCACTATCAGAAGGGAATCACCCAAAAATAGCAGCATCTGGCTTAGGGAGCCACAGAGCACAAATTTTATAAAGTTGTAAAGCTCCAGCACTGTTCTGTTGTGGTGTTTTAACTGTTTCTGTCAAAAGCTTTTCTGTTACACATTGTTTGCTTTTTTGTTTGTTTTCTGAAGATCTAAGGTTTTGGGGGAGGCAATGCGAGTCCTACGATCTTCCTGCCACCCTTCAGAGAAGG
>NW_009952582.1:429977-438596 GCF_000747805.2 Chaetura pelagica | reverse complement strand
TTCCTGCTTCCATCATATTTCCATTGCTCCTTTCCAGCAGTGTGTTACCTGAGGCCAGGCCGCCTCATCCTGGAGCCCATCTTGGGGTGCCAGCTCTCATAACCTCCTGTTAGGTCCTGAGCAGCAGGGTGGGTGGCCTTTGGTACAGGGAGTCTTTACAGGAACTGTCTCTTCTCCCTGACTCACCTGCCTTTCCCCTTCTTTCCCTCCTGCAGGTCCAAGCCGTACCGGGTGCAATGAGCGCTCCGTGCCGGCCCTGCCATGGAAGGCTGTGACTCGCCCGTCATCCCCGGGAAGGACAATGGGTGCGGCATCCCTCAGCACCAGCAATGGACTGATCTCAACAGTGCCCACCTCCCCGACACGGCCGGCAGCATGGAGCAGCCCGCAGCGGAGAGCCGCGGCCCCCTGGACAGCCTGAGGGTCCCTTTCCCTGAGCGCGTCCCCGAGAGCAGCGCGGTGGCCGGCGCCGAGCCCGCGGGCAAGGCCGCTGCGGGGGGAGAGCGGGAGCGAGAGCAGCGAGGATGGGGAGGAGGAGAGTGACGTGGAGAACCTGGCCGGCGAGATCGTCTACCAGCCGGACGGCTCGGCCTACATCGTGGAGAGCCTCAGCCAGCTGGTGCAGAGCGGGGCCGCCGGCAGGAGCGGGGCTCTCCCCTCACTGCTCCCGAACTCCCTGCCCAAGCAGGGAGAGCCTTCCGCTGCCGCTCCCGTCTACCCGCAGATCATCAACACCTTCCACATAGCCTCATCCTTTGGGAAGTGGTTTGAAGGCACAGACCAGGCCTTCCCGAATACCTCAGCCCTGGCGGGTATCAGCCCCGTCCTGCACAGCTTCCGCGTCTTCGATGTGCGACACAAAAGCAACAAGGATTACCTGAACAGCGACGGTTCTGCCAAAAGCTCCTGCGTATCCAAAGATGTTCCAAACAATGTGGACCTGTCCAAATTCGATGGCTTTGTGCTCTATGGGAAGAGGAAGCCCATCCTGATGTGTTTCTTGTGCAAGCTCTCCTTTGGGTATGTCCGCTCGTTCGTGACCCACGCGGTGCACGACCACCGAATGACTCTGAGTGAGGAGGAGCGGAAAATTCTTAGCAATAAGAACATCTCCGCTATCATCCAAGGGATAGGCAAAGACAAGGAACCCCTTGTCAGCTTTCTGGAACCAAAAAACAAAACCTTTCAGCACCCTCTTGTTTCCACAGCTAACCTCATAGGCCCTGGACACAGTTTTTATGGTAAATTCAGTGGCATTCGCATGGAAGGCGAACAGGCCCTCCACCCTGGGGCGGCCAGCGGAGCAGAGCCGCCACCACCGGGTGTCCTGGCCCCCAGTGCGCTCCTCAACCTGGGAGGGCTGACCAGCTCAGCTCTGAAGACTCCCATTACCTCAGTTCCCCTGGGCCCGCTGGCTTCCAGTCCCACCAAATCCTCAGAGGGGAAGGACCCTGGGGTGGCAGAGGGGGAGAAGCAAGAGGGAGGTGACCAGGACAGCCTCTCAGAAAAGGCAGAGCCGGTCGAGGAGGTGGAGGAGGAAGAGGAGGAGGATGTGGAGGAGGAGGAGGAAGAAGAGGAAGAAGAGGAAGAGGAAGAAGACGAGGATGATGAGGGTTGCAAAGGACTGTTTCCAAGCGAGTTGGAGGATGAACTGGAGGACCGGCCCCAGGAGGACTCTGGGGCTGTGACAGGCGGCAGCAGCAGCAGCAGCAAAAAGGACCTTGCTCTCTCAAACCAAAGCATTTCTAACTCTCCCTTAATGCCTAACGTGCTCCAGACCCTGTCACGGGGCACAGCTTCTACTACTTCTAATTCTGCTTCTTCCTTTGTCTTTGATGGTGCAAACAGGAGGAATCACTTAAGCTTTAACAATGAGGGTGGCGGAGCCAGTGTGGCAGAGGGCAGCAGGAGGCTGGACTTTATCGATGAAAGTGCCAATAAAGACAATGCCACAGCACCAGAACCAAATGAGAGTGTGGAGGGCGAGGACGGGAGCTACATCTCCCATCACCAGCATGCTGGCCCCCTCTGTGAACTTGGGGGTGGGGAGTGCCCCTCGGGGAGTGGTGTGGAGTGTCCAAAGTGCGACACGGTCCTGGGCTCCTCGCGGTCGCTGGGTGGCCACATGACTATGATGCATTCTCGCAACTCATGTAAGACACTCAAGTGTCCCAAGTGCAATTGGCACTACAAGTACCAGCAGACGCTTGAGGCGCACATGAAGGAGAAACATCCCGAGCCAGGAGGCTCCTGTGTCTACTGCAAAAGTGGGCAGCCACACCCGCGGCTGGCACGGGGTGAGAGCTACACCTGTGGTTACAAGCCCTTCCGCTGTGAGGTCTGTAACTACTCCACTACTACCAAAGGCAACCTCAGTATTCATATGCAGTCTGACAAGCATCTCAACAACATGCAAAACCTGCAGAACGGAGGGGGAGAGCAAGTCTTCAGTCACACCGCTGGGGCAGCGGCGGCGGCTGCGGCAGCTGCAGCAGCCGCGGCAGCCAACATCGGTAGCACTTGTGGGGCCCCTTCCCCCACCAAACCAAAAACCAAACCTACGTGGCGGTGCGAGGTGTGCGACTATGAGACCAACGTAGCTAGGAACCTTCGTATTCACATGACCAGTGAAAAGCACATGCACAATATGATGCTGCTTCAGCAAAACATGTCCCAAATCCAACACAACCGGCACCTGGGTCTCGGCAGCCTGCCGTCCCCCGCCGAGGCCGAGCTCTACCAGTACTACCTGGCACAGAACATGAACCTCCCCAACTTGAAGATGGACAGCACTTCCACAGATACACAGTTCATGATGGGTGGGTTTCAGCTTGATCCCACCAATCCCATGGCAACAATGGCTCCATCTCTAGGTGAGGCTGAAGGGGTTTCCACTGTGTCCGTGTGTAAGGGAGGGATTGTGTTTGGGTCACTGCAGAACCCTCATGGCGCTGGGTGCTCGGTGCTGGATCCCTTTCTTCTGTCTCTGTGGTGCAGCCCCCATGCAGTGAGCTGCCTTTGTGTGGTGGTCATGATGAAGGCTGCATGGTGGAGACCTGTCTCCTGTATTCTCCCAGACCAATTTTTTTCTTATCCTGGGAAGATACATCACTTTTCTGGTACATCATCTAAGAGTTTTGGTAGGGAGCTAATGAATAGAAGATCCGGTTTATTGCTGGCATGCATTAGATGTTCCTCCTTATTGTGGAAAGCATTCTTACTGCAGTGCTTCATAATGGTTTTTTTCCTCAATTTGGTAAGGGCTGAGTAGTTTGACAGGTGGCTTTGTGAGAGGGTCTGATCAGCTGCTGGTGCTCTCAAAGACAGATGTTGGGCTGATTTGTTGCTGCTGTGTTGCCCTTAGAAGAAAAGGTAAGCAAGTTTTGAGAGTTGTGATGAATTCAGTGGAAGTGGTGGTGGTCCTCTGCTGAAGAAGCTGAGCTGAAGCTGTTCCTCTGGTGCCAGCGTGAGATACAAGATTCAAGGCCTGACCAGATGAGAATTAACTAAACTGGAGGGGATGTCTAAAGAGAGAGAAGATTATTTCTTTCATCATATGATGAAAACCCTTTAAAGTGAACAACCAAATGGGTTTTTCATGACAAGGAGCACTCATCATGTTCATGTTGGCACTGGGGGGGGGTGCATCTTATCCCTGCACAATTTTGTCCAAGAATGAGACTTAGAGGGGGGATCATAGAATTCTCAGATTCCAAAATTCTGTGGTAAAGGTTCCCCCCTTTGCTGTCGCCCAGGGCCAACAGGGTGCTCCTGCTCCCCGGGCTGTTGGAGCTTCCCAGTGCTGCGGGTAGGAGCTGGCACAGAACAGACCCCCCCATTCCTCCGGCTTGGCAGACACAGGTTGAGCTGCTGCTGTCTGCTGCGTTGCTGCTGCTGAGAATTTTTCATGGTTCCTTGGGAAAGTACGTGAAAAGAAATCTGCCACTTCACCTGCTTTCCTCTGAAGTCACTTCTCCATGCTGCCCTCTGCCCTCCCTAGCCTTGTCCATCCATCAATGCTGTTATTACTGATGCTCTCCATCACTGGTTCACTGGTCTCATGCATGTTCTCCTTTCCTTCAGCTATTAATAGTACAGTTTATTATTAGTCCAGAAGGACATTTAAGTCATATGAGAGAACACCACAAGATACTGAAAAAATGAAAAAGAAAACAAAGGAGTTCAAGTGACTAATTTAAAGTAATTATCTTTTTATCTTTTTTTTTTTCTTCCTTTTTTTTCTTTTGTTTTGCTGAGGTATCCCAGTTTGCACCTTTGGGAGGTCAAGATCACAGTCTTTTTTAGTGTATTTTCAATAGCTTCAAGTTGCCAACAACTGTAATGGGCACTCATTTATATCAAAGCTGATAGTGTATGAATTTACAGCGTTGTCTGTGGTGGGTTTCCTGGAAGGCCCTTTTTGGAGCTCCTGTTCCCTTCTTACTGAAGTGCTGGGGTTACCCAAGGAGGTTGTGGCTGCCCTGTCCCTGGAAGTGTTGAAGGGCAGGTTGGATGGGATTTGGAGCAGCCTGATCTATGGAGGATGTCCCTGCCCATGGCAGGGGGTTGGATCTAGATCATCTGTAAGGTTCCTTCCCACCCAGACCATTCTGTGATTCTATGATAAACAGTTGATGTTAGAAAAAGAAAGTGTCTCTGTCTACATCTTCAGAGTGCTCTGCTGTGAAGAAAAGCTTGTGCATTCATTTACTGTAAGTGAATGGAGTTCAACTCTTGGTTTGAAGAGTAGATGTGACACTTACAGACAGTAAGTGTCCTGCTGGCTTTCCTTGGCATGCTCTTGCACTCTCGTTATTAATAGTGGTTGTCTTCTCCTTGGGTGCACAAAGTGTCTGTCAACACTGTTTTTACAAGACTGTCCACCATTTTGAACTCTTGGAGAAGATGTGAGAACTAATAGTGCAGGAGTGGCACTTTTTTGTTAACCTCTTTTTATTTGGCAGGGACTGTGATCAGGTACTGCATCAGGTAACATTTCTTGCTTCTTCAAGTAGGCAAGAAAAAAAAGGATAAGGTCTTACGCTGTTCTTGAAACGTCCACCGAGACTTTCAGTGCAGTGCTAAGGAATTCTTCAGCCTCCGAAACTCTGTGGGACTTTTCTTGGCACTTTTCAAGGGCAGAGGGTTGGTTGGATACTTCTTCAGAAGGTGGGTAGCAAAGGCTACTGTGGTCCTTTCCCAGCCTATGTGCCAGATGCAATTGCTTTTTTCTTCAGACATGGTAGTGACCAGTAATGCAGTGGAGTAAGCGCAGGGGAAGCTGCGCTTGGCCTTTGCTGTGCATTTGATGGGTGCAAGAGTTGCACTGAGAGCAGCATGTGTTCTGCTCTGTGCTTCTCTTCTGACAAGTAGAGAGAATTCAGCTTTTCTGACCTCTTTCTCCCCTCTTTCCTTCATGCAGTGGGTGGAGAGATCCCCCTGGACATGCGGTTAGGTGGTGGACAGCTGGTTTCTGAGGAGCTAATGAACTTGGGTGAGAGTTTCACACAAACAAATGACCCATCGCTGAAGCTCTTCCAGTGTGCTGTGTGCAACAAGTTCACTACAGATAATTTGGACATGCTGGGCCTCCACATGAATGTGGAGCGTAGCCTCCCTGAAGACGAGTGGAAGGCAGTGATGGGGGACTCGTACCAGTGCAAGTTGTGCCGCTACAACACACAGCTCAAGGCAAACTTCCAGCTCCACTGTAAGACAGACAAGCATGTGCAGAAATACCAGCTGGTGGCACATATCAAGGAGGGTGGCAAGGCCAATGAGTGGAGGCTGAAGTGTGTGGCCATTGGGAATCCGGTACATCTGAAATGCAATGCTTGCGACTACTACACCAACAGTCTGGAGAAGCTGCGTCTTCACACAGTGAACTCGAGGCACGAGGCCAGTCTGAAGCTCTATAAGGTAAGGGTTGGCTTTGCTTCATCTTCCTTCGTTGCCCAAGTGCTGGAACACTGGTTTTGGAACCACAGTGAGCTGCGATCTTTTGGAGGTGAGCTGCTCGGATCTCTCCAGCAGGAGCCAGTCTCACTTGTGTGGTACAGCTCTTCAGCCTGTGGTCTGATTGCATCTGAGGTTGGTGAAGTCTTAGGCCAGTGGGTGCTCATGTCAGGGTGCTTCAGTGGGGGCATGCATGTCTTACAGCACTGCATGTGTGTTAAATGAGACTTGCACAAAAATTCAGCATCGCTGTTGAAGCCATGGTACGAGGTGGTATTTGCCACACTCGTGTTGTCTCTTCCCGCAAGGCTGTTTGTTACCTCATACAAGATTCTTGTCAGCACGAGAAGGCTGTGGCTGTTGCCAGAGAGGCGTGTTGATCCTGGCACTGAGGAGGCTGGGTGGGTGGGTGGAGGGGGATGGAGAGGGCCGCCGTCTCAGTGCATTTGCACTCTAGTCAGCAGTGCTGCTGGGGGCTGGGGGAGGGAACAGGCTGGAAGAGAAGCCTCTCTATGTGTGTTTGGACAGGCTGTGGTTGGAGGCACTGCAGGTTTCCATCCACAGCAGTATTTGGCCTAGGACTGCCATCTTGTTTTCTTTACTCTTCCCTGCCCCATTTTATGTCTTCTTTATAACCATCTTCTCTTTCCTGACTTCCTCTCCCCTTCACAACCCCCTCCCTGGCTGGCCTGAGCCCTGTGGGCTGTAACCCAAGAGGAGCTCCGGATACAGTAAATAGTCCTTTCACTCGTGCAGCAGAATTGCTCCAGACATTGCTATTGATTTTCACTGGACTTAAAGCTTCACCTTTTTCTCTAATCATCCCATGATGGCTTTAGTATGAACAATCAGGTACAAATTGCCATAAATCTAACAAGCCACATTCCATCCTTTCACACGTACTGTCCCACTCATTGTCTTCTCATTGCTTTCAGCTTTTTTTATATTCTTTCTATCCCCATCCTTTTTTTCCTGCTTTCCTCCCAGATGTGGTGAGCTCTTTATATATAACTATATGTATATACAGGGAGTGTATTTCGTGCTTCTTAAATATTTCTTTGAATATTTTTCCTTATGTAATGAGAATTTGAAACTTGACATTGAACTGTTCCCACATAAATTAGCCCATGTCATGGTGCAGACACATTAGGTTTCAAAACTCCTGTGCTTTCCCTAGGAATGGGCAGTTCAGAGAGGAAGGAGACAACCAGGAGCATCATGGAGGGTTTGCCTTGATCTGTGGTTGTTGGGGCTGCTTGCAGTTGATGGGGAACTGATCAGAGGAGGAATCTGTTTTAGCTGGAGCTTGCTGTTGAGGCCTCACTGCTGGGAGGATGGTGGTCACCATCACCAGCTGGGATCCGGCCTCACACAGCAGAGTCTGGCACTAAAATGGTCAGATTGCTACATACACCTCCTCTCAGGTGTGCAGGAGAACTGAGAGAGTTAAACCAGCTTGGAAATTGTGGGCAGGAGAGTCCCAGTGAAATTTTTAAAAGCAGCTGAGGAATTTAATCTCCTCTGTCTGTGGAATTTGTTTTGGCGTAAAAAAGAGTTGTTTGAAAGCTCTATTATGAGTTTTAACACAAAATACAGTTCTGATAAATAGCCAAAGACCCTTCATTTGCAGTGGTTTTTGGTGGGAAAGATGCAGGTGGGATGCTAGAGTTCTCTCATTGAGTGGGAACGGAGTGATGGGGAGGAAAAAAAAGGAAAAAAGCCCCACCTAAGTCAGACTGGGGGACAGCCATAGATGCTTCTAATGAAGATTTCTGCAGTGTTTTTCTCAGACAGATGAGGGGGAATTGTCAGTGTTCAGGTTTGTAAGAAGCCAGGGCAGTTCTCAGAGCTGTTATATCTTTGAGTCACTTTTGATGGGAAAACAGCGAAACACCAGACAGGGAATAACACATTTCAGAGTAGTGGAATCTGTTATGTGCTCCATGTATTTGCTTCCTTGTTTGCCTATGTAGAGTCTGTAGCAGGGGATGGTGGACCGCTGGATTCACAGTTGCTGCAGCATAGCTGGAATCAGTGTTTGACTTCATGGAAAGCCTGCCTGTGGATCCAGCAAGCTTCAGAGTAGTTCTTCCAGTCTCCAGCCTGGCTGTAATGCTGTGTCTCTTTTGATAGCTGAAAAGATGCAGCAGGAGTGGGGGTAGTTCACAGAATGGTTTCTCTTCTCTCAGGCCTTGGTGTGGTCTGCAGTAAATTGAGATTGATTGGATGTTATTTTTCCTCTTGCTAATGTAATCCATTAGCCTGGCACATGCATAATCAGTTTAGAGCACAGTTAACTGGATGTAATCGAGTTCTTCCCTGCCTGCTGGAGAAAATCCTCTCCAGATGCTGCTGGGTGAGAGCACATACTAGGCTTATCACACACAATCCTCCTTATTCTGCTTTTTTTGCCATTTTTTTCCCTTAAATCACATGTTATTGGCTGCTTGCATTGCCCAAGAGCCACTTCTGTTAGTGCTACTTGCTGCCAAAAAATGTGATCTGGAGACACTGTTAGCCCTTAGTCTGGTGAACCTTTTCATCTTCTGCAATGCTTCCAGTGTGGGAGGAGAAGGTCTGGTCTCCTGCTGCCATCTTTGTCCTGCACGTGGCAATAGCTTGTGTCAGACCTCTTCCCATGTCAGTGATGGGAGGGCAGGAATG
>NW_009952582.1:411397-429330 GCF_000747805.2 Chaetura pelagica | reverse complement strand
CAGGAATGCTGCAGTGGGGTCCTTGCCTATGGCAAGAAACTGGAAGGGTCTGGCAATCTCTTCTTTGTCCTTATCTTCTCCCTGAATCCCTTCTGTCCCTTTAAAATCCCACAACTAAGCTGGAAATCCTGTTGTTGGTCTTGCACTTGCTGGGAGATGCAGTGTATGTGCCTCTCACCATGGCTGCTTATCTCCTCCTTGTGGTTGGTGGATTCTATATGCTGAGAAGCTACCCAGCAAGCAGAAGCACTGCTGAAAATGTGTGGTCTTAAATCTTTGAGGTGGAGGTGCTGGCTTGAGGTACATGAGGGGTTTGAAGACCTTCCTCTCATAGCCTGATGAGTACAGTGAGGCTGAGGTTGAGTTACAGTGGTGGTTGGAAGCAGAGACAGAGGCTTTGCAAGCTCTTGACATAAGAGCTTACTGTGTCAGAAGCCAAGTCTTGTCTCCTCATGACCGCAGAGGACTAGACCAGACTTGAAGCAGAGCAGCATTCCCCACATCTGGAAGAGGTCGGGCTGGAGTTCCTGGTGTCTATTGCACAGGTGGAATTTCCAGAAGGAATTAATCTGCTCGAGCAAGAGCCAAGTTTAGATGTTTCCTACAACTTCCTGAAAATCTCTAGTTCAAAACCTGAACTCAGAAGTTTAAACAAAGAACTACTGAAGAAACACGTTGCTGGCCAGACTGCCAGATGAGTGCATTCAATGGGTTCATTCAGTGTCTTCTTTTTCGGTCTTTCCAAGTGCTGAGTTAACTTTTTTAGGGGATAAGGCATCTGAAGGAGAGGGTTGGGGCTACATGATGCACTGCACAGTGGTTCTTTGTTAACTGGGAGATGCAGAGTGTGCAGGAAAAGGACCCCTTGGTATCAGTGTTCAGGTCACTAGTGGTGATGAAATTTTGTGGATCTGCACTGATTTGGAAAGAAACAAAGGTGAGCTGTGGAAAGGGACACAGGAGGTGCAGTTGCTAACCCAGCAGGAGTGGTGGGAGCTCTCAGGGAGCCGCGCTTTTCCAGGCTAGTTCAGGACCAGCCAGGAGGCAGGCCAAAGGCAAAGGCATGATTCCCACATGGTGTCAGTGGAAGAGTCATGCTGGGGCTGTTCTGGAGTGACAACACTGATCAAACAGGGAATTGTGAAAGCTGGTGGAAAGGAGGATAACCCCAAGGACACAGCAGTGTGAGAGCACAGAACGTGTAGGGGAACAGAGGAGTTGGGGTGACAATGTGCACTCATGTACTTGTTAAAATACCATTGAATCCCCAGCAGTGATTTAAATCACACAGTTAAGAGTGTTCCAGGCTGTGTCACCAGCTCCCGCACCAGGATGGTGGCTGCCATGTGCTGGGGAGATTGGACAGCCTGCAGCAGGAGACACTTCTATCCACCACTGCAATCGGGGTGAAGCGTTGTGGCAGCGTGTGAGGCAGTGACTAAACTGCTAGAGGCTCTAGGTGCCATTTTGAAGAAACTCGCTGGAAAATCCCCAAAATATTTTCATCCTAGATGATGCATGGATTAATGTATGAGATGTAGTTACTGAACGATAATGCATTCAAACTCAATGTCCTTCCGTAACAGAAACAGACAAAAAAGTGCATTTACCGTCATAGTATCCAGCTTTGAAGTTAAAACTACGTGAAAATGGGTGAGCTACTATAAGAGAAATGAAAGGGGGGTGATGTGTGCAGGTCACAGAGGATTTACTTAAAACCACATTGGTGCTTGTATTAGATGTGTACTACCCACGAGAAGAAGTTGAAAACGAAGCAGGGGAAGCCCTGCCAAAGTCCACAGAAAGTCCAACATGATTAAATAGGAAAGTATTTCAAGGGGAGGCAGGAAAAGGGAAGAAGGCCCACAGTATGGACGGGGGAGGGAGGGGTGAATTCTTCTCGCACATGTTTTAGAGAAGAATGGAAGGAGCCTCTTTACACAGGGTAGGTGAGAGAGGGGATCTCAGACAGGTGCCAGTGAAGAAAAAAGTCACTGGGGTCACCAGGACTCTTCACTTAAGGAGTTTTGCAAGAACCTGCATGTGAAATTGCAGAGTCCTGGCAGTAATGTGTGCCAGAAATTAAGTCAACAAAGTGATAGAAACTGTAATAGGAAGAGTCTTAGTAGGTGCACAGATTAGAAAGGGGAAAAATCAGACCTTTGGAAGAGAAAGTCCCCTCAGCACTGCTAGTGATGTGCAGCTGACAGGCAGGGCCGGGCAGTGGGGTTTCCCTGAGTCTCTGCCAAGATTTTTCATGAACAGCTCTTAAAGAAAGGTGTGGTTATTGTTACTGGGTGAAGAGGTCTGCAAATTAATAGTGAGTTGAGGGATGAGAAAAATGAAATAAAAACTAACTTTCCACAAGAAAGATTAGAAGGAGAATGTGTGTAAGTGATCAAAAATTGAGTGAAAAGCAAGCTTCAAAATCTGCTATGAGGTAAAAATATGTAGGTAAAAAGGTGTAAAGCTGGATGACAGTTGCAGAACAGCTTTACAGTACTTAAGTACTTTCACTAAAAAGAACAGATGACATTTAGTGTCCAGGAGTTGCAGGAGTAGAGGTCAAGCAGCCCAACTGTGGATGTTTGGGGTTCTCTCCCTGCTCCCTCCATCATGGGGAAAAAAAAAAAAAAAGGTAAGAGAGGGTTAAAATTGCTCTTTCTGCAAGTGAGATGTAGAATCATTCTCAATCTCTTTGAAAACATTGCCTGAATGATCAGCGGCAAGCAAAAAGGCAAGGGTAAAACAGGAACTGTGCAAATCCCTGATTTGCCTGGTGGTTAAATAGTGTTCAATTTAGTTCGTGTTAGGAAGGATTAAAAAACTAGAAGCCCAGAGAAAGTGGCACAGGTGGTAACTGGCTGGAATGATTTGTATGAAGACAATAAGTAGTCTTTGGACGTGAATCCAGAATGGAGCAGAGGAGGTGCAGGTAGCACTTGGTCTTTTTTTCCCCTAGGACTTCTGTGTACAAAAGCTGTGTTTTGTCAGGTAAAGAGTCTTAAATATCTGGAGTTTCCAAGCTTTAAAAAGGAAAAAAGAAAACAAAACAGAAAATTGATGGCATTAATGAGAAGCAAATAAAAGGAGTTTTTGGCTCTGGGATGCAAGTGGAAAGATTTTTTTTAATTCTCAATCAGCATGCTACTAGGAGCCAGACAACACTCCTCTTGGTAAATCTTTCTGCAGCTGTGGTCGAGGTCTGCCTTCTGTCTTACAGGACCTCAGAAAACTGCACCCAGGCCCCAACCAGCCAGGGGTGGCTCTGGTGCAGCTGCAGCCTGGGGACCCGGCCGGGCTGAGCGCGGCGCTGCCGGAGCCACACAGAGCTGGTGTCATTCAGCTGTGAAATACCTGAGTGGTTTAACGTAGGCAAAAGGAAACAAGTTTGGCTTTGATTTTTATCAAAAACTTCCTTCAATCTCTGCTTTTTAAGGTTCTTAGGGTAAAGTTGCCCACAAAGAGTGTGTCATGCTTTGTTACAGAGGCTTAGAGCTGTATTAACCTTTGATTTACTCACTGTCTGCCTTCTGTGTGTTTTGGGTTTATTTTTGTAAGTTTGTCTTTGAACTACAGATGCAGCATCAGAGCTCTGCATTACACTCACAAGAAGCATGAATTGTGCTAGAAGCCTGTTTAAATTATAAAGTGTAAGGGACTTTTAGCTGATTTCCTACAAGGTCTTAAAATTCCAACAGCAGCTTCACAAGTGAATACCCATTTAAGTCTCCCCACAAAGCTATTTTTAAAGCTGGTCTCTGAAACCTTTAATTCCAATCTGCCCTTGTCTGGTTTTGGGTAAAATCATGAGTGATGAGCTCATGAACTGAAGGAATTCTCAGGACTAGAGCATGCTTAGGAAGGAACTTTGAGCCTTGTTAAATGGGAAGCTGAGAAACATTGTGCACTTCAGCCTGGTCTTCACAGAGCGTGAGGCTGAGGCAAGAGGGGCTCGGGGCTGGAGCACGTGCTGGGGGCTCAGCAGCACCTCTTGCAGCTCTCTGTGCTCTGCCTCCTTCCAGGCTCAGAGACATCTGAGCAGCACTTTGCTCCTACCCAAAGCTGTTTGTCATAGCATGGCCACTTTCAGGAGGGATGGACTTCTGTGATCTGGTTCTGTTTTCCATCCCTTTGGGATTGCCAAGTATTTTAATACAAAACCCACTCACTATCCATTTAACCCTTTCACAAACCTCCCTCTTGAGGCTGCACATTTCTCTGAGTGACAGATTGCTCCAGCACATCACCCTGGCATTAAAGTAGGTTTTTACCTTCCTTTAAGTATTTAATAATGAAGTACATCAGTATAGGATCAAAAATGTACCCTTTTTCTACACTTACTTTTGAAAGGGTTGATGTAAAAACTATTGAGAGTACAGAGCACTGCTTGCTCTATGTTTTATTTATGGACTTCAGTCACTTAGGTTTTTCTTTCAGCAGTTTTCCAGTAAGTGCTGAGCCATGTGCAACCACCAGCTTAGTGAAGAAACCACCCTGTAAAGCAACTTGAGTAACAAATGAGGAAGACTGCAACTGTCACAGGAGCAAGTGATCACCACAGAGGAGCTGGGAGTAGTTAGCCAAACATACAGCCAAAAGCTGCTGTCAAACAGGATTTAGAATTCAAAATATTTGTGAGAATGGGTTAAAAAAAAAAAAAGAAACATATAACAACAAAAAAAAGAAAAAAAACACAACTGAGAAACACCTTGACAAGCTTTTCTTTTAATGTGCATAAATTGTCAGTTTTTCCCAGCTCTGTGGCAGCCTCTTATGAAGCCCTGCAGAGCTGTTGGGGCCGGGTTTGCTCTAGTTCCTCAGGATTGGGGTGGGTTGGTTGCTGGGGAGATGCTCAGCCCTGGGGAGTAAGAGAGGTCCTGCAAAGCTGTGCTGGACCTCAACTGGTCTCTTACAACAAGATGTCATCATTGTGATGTGGCAGCAGGGTGAAACTTATACAACCTCTTCCCATGCATGATGCCACTTTTGTCTGTGATTCATTTTTTTAATCCCAGTAATCTTGGATCATGTGGACAAATATTTACATTTCAAAGCAGGAACTTTTTCCTTTTCAGGTGGTGCTTGTTGTACAGACTTCCAGGTGAGGGCAGGCGGTTATGGCCATGGCTCTGATGTAGAGGCTCCAGCAGACCTTGCCATGGTGGTGTAGGCTGTCAGGGGCCTGTGGTCCTTCCTGTTGCTGCTCTGCAGAGGGGAGTCTGGAGGGTCAGTGTGTGCCAGGAATGCTGGTCTGGATCCAGAACACCTGCATTTATTTTCTAGGTAATCTGGCACTGTGACACAAGTTGTTGCAGGAGTTCATGTGTCCACTTGCTCTCCTACCTGCAGATCTAGAGCTGTGACAGGGAAAAGAGCTGAAATGGGATTTGTCTGAGACAGAATGGGCTGCTTGTCAGGGGTCTTATCCCAGTGTTCCTGCAGGTACCTCGTGTGCAGTTGAAGCCAGGCGGGTAGGCCTGGAACAGGCTGGTGTGGGAGCCCTGGGATGAGCAGGCAGAGGAGATGGGGATGGTGCTGCCAGAGGCAGGGGCTGCGCGCAGGGTGGTGCACAGGGCTTGTAAGCCCACGCTTGCCAGCAGCTGTTGAAACCTGTGCTCGAGGGGTTCCCCCTCCTGATGATTCCCTGTCCGATCTGGGCTGTCATTTCTCTTGGAGTGATGTACCTGAAAGACGTGGGAAATCCTCCTAGTTCCTTTTCCTGGTTGGGTAGGGTCAGGCTTTCAGCACGGAGGGTAACGGGCCTGGCCAGGTAACAGCAGCGCAGCTGCTGGTGCTTTGACGACAGGCCTATTAAATAATGGATGGATGTTCATTAGCATCCATCTCGAGCAGAGGGGTGATTTGCAAGCTGGGAAGGAAGCCATAAGGTGCTCTGCCTGAACTGCTCTGTGTGACATGGCCTGAACTGCTGGTTTCTGTGAGGCTGTGCTAGTGCAACCAGGTTATGAGGTGCTTTGTCTTCTCTCCTGAGATAGCAGAGATACTTCTAAATAAAATTTTTATAACAGTTAAAGTCCCCAAAATTACTGTGAAGGAAGCAGGGGTGGTTCTGTGTTCACTATCTCTTAGGGAATTCATTATGTTGCAATAAATAATGAATGCACAATACATAACTTAATATCATAATGTTCTTTTAGTCCTCTGCTAGTCCTAAAAAATTCTGGCCTTGCACTGCAGTGTGTGCAATCAAGTTCTGCAATTCAAATTAGGCAATAAGTTACACTTGTGCAACAGGTTCTCTGAAAGTTGTGCCTTTGGGTACGGTTGGACAAGCTCTAGTAAACTTTGTTGCAGCTGTTTGAACATCGTTGTCTCCAGGTTACCTTGCCTCTCTGCCCAACCCCTGCTGCCCGCACAGCAGGGCTGCGGGGCAAAGCACGGGCAAACCACCCCGTCTGGCTGCTGGGGCTCCCTTGGGAGCTGGCACCCGGAGCTCTGCTGCACTGGCAGTACCCGGGGGTGGCAGCAGCACTCAGGACAGTGGGTGAATATTTGTGAAATCTCAGTGACATCCCTTTGCCCCTTATTCCCTTCATGGCATTTGCTGACCCCTCCGCTGGGGTGTCCCAAGCCAACGTGCGGGTGATGTGTTGGGAGGAGCAGCTCCATGGCTTGGCAGGGACTTGGTGTGTCTGTGCAGGGTAACAACAGCAAGCAGGTCTTGGAGTCAGTTGGTTTTTCACAACATGCTGTGTCATCATTCTCCAAAACTGCCTTCCCATGGAACCCTTCCCGTTGCCACAAACTGAGGAATTTACTGCCTGGATGTTGTGGTGCAATATGGAAAAGCTGCTGGGATCAACTTGCAGTACAAACACTTGCTTAGTTCCTAGTTTGATTTATGTTGGAGTTGCCATACAGCTCCATTGTTGCACTGCTTTTGTCCTGACACCAGAAATGAATGCCCCAATTCCTTTCTCCCTTGTTGTTCTGCATTTAAAGTAGGGAGGTGGACTTCTACGGAGGTACCTTTATTTGCCCACTGAATCACTGGAGAAGTGCAGTTAATCCCAGGATCCTGGTTTCCTCTTTGTCCCAAACACTGGCCCAGAGTTGTTCTGTCCAGCAGAACTGGCTGTGGCAGCCCTGGTAGAAAGGCAGTCCCTGCCTTATGGCTCGGCTAGCTGAGCCTGCCCCCACTCCCCAGTTCAGCCTGGGGCTCCCGAGGGGGGCTGGAGACCAGGGAGCTCTGATCTAATTGGGGAGAATGTGAACATTTGAATTGTCCCCCTTCCTTTCATCCCTCGCACAGGCCTGCCCGCGGCTGCAGTGTTTGCAAGGATTGATGCACGTGACCTGCTGGGGTTTCACCACATCTCTGTGGTTACCATCCTCTGACCTGTTATTTCCCTTCAGCTGCCTAATGGCCCCGAGGCTTTATTCCTGCCTCTCTCGGAACAGGCATTACAGTCCTGTCCCACCCACTCCTCTCTTTCTCATGCTTGGAGAATGACAGTTACAAAGAAAATCACCTGGGGAAGTTTCAGGCAGCAGTAACAAAGCCCATCTCCACAGAGGGGAGGGTAATTACACAGCTAATTAATCCAACAGATGTCACTTTAAATGCCTGTTTCTTTGTGATTCCATTGCACACATCATGCTGGTTAAACAGACTTCATGGATCCTGTTCAGAATGCCTGTGCAGACTGCTGGAAGCTGCCAGTTCACATCCCGGTGTGTCCTTTTGCTCCCCGAGGTTCACACAGAGGAGCGAGTCCCGAGAGCTGAGTCTCAGCCGCGCTCCGAGCAGAGTGCTGGGAGAGAAATGCAGTTGGATGGTTACGGGTGGCTTACATCTGCATCTGCAGCAGCAGATGTGTGCATGGAAGTGGTTGTTTACATTCTTGCTCTGAGTCCGGAGGCGAGCAGAGGCGTCAGGAGAGGAGCCCCTGTCCTGCTGCACCAGAAGTGCCACTTAGTCCAGAGAAAAGAGAATTTGGAAACTTGAGCCGCTGGGGTAAGGTCAGCAGTTCAGACCCAGGCTGGTGGAGGACCTGGAGCCACTCCTCTGAGGTGAATGTGGCCTGTCCAGTTTCTGCAGCCAGCAACTCATGTGCCATCAACAGAGTTCCCTTGCTCTGACTCTTGGGTAAGAAGAAATGAGTGCTTCTCCAACGAGTCCAGCAAGTCTTTGCTCATAAGGGTGGGAGTGTGTCCTGGTTGTCCCCAGGAGACAGGATCAGTTCCTTACTGTCATGTGTAGCTGGTCCCTTGCCGCCGAAGCTCAGTGGCCACTGCCTGACAGCTCTTGTCATGAGACTCCCCCGAGTCCGTCTCCTACTGCATTTGACCACCAGCCTGGGAATTAGGGGACACCTCTAAGGACACAGTGGTGTCAGTGCTGGGCTTTTATACATAGGTGCTGCAGTGTTTTTTCTCTCCTTTGTGCTGGTCTGCAGGCTGGTAACATTAAGGCAAGGTATGAACCACTCAGCAGTGTGCTCATTGCCCAGGTAAATTCTGCTGTTGTCCAGAACTGTCACACAGGTTGAGACTGAGATTCTGAAATGTCCCATTTTCCAGGTGTGTGCTCTGCTGGCTTGGCCTTCTATTCCGCTTCCATACTAGAGGTGTCAGAGGGCTCCCTGCTCCTCCCTGAGCAGGTACCTTTGATGCTGTCTGCAGGGCTGGACCAGGCCCCACAATGCTGTGCCTAGAGGGGGGAAAGTGACCACAGTGCTCTGCATATAGCACGAGGTGGTCCTGAAGACAGTGGATTGAATTGCCCAGTGTGAAGGAAGCAGGAGAGTTGCAGTTGAGGGGGAAAAGCGTCTTTCTTGGGGTCTTAACATTATCAGTAAATCACAGTTGGCACACTTGATTCAGTGTAATGGATGTGTTCTCATTTCCCACAGCTGATGAGGATTATATCAGCTTGGTTTAACAGTCTCATTTTCTGCTCCCAATGCACACTTGTTTTAATGCGTTTCAGTTAATGAGGTAGAAGAGAGAATGAGGTGTTACTGTTTATGTACAGACAGCAAGTCTGTGCAGAGGACTCTGGAGTCCATGCAGTCCCTTCCCATTGCTCTCAAAGGGACAGCATTAGCTGGCGTTTAAAGAAAATTTATTGGCTGTGGTTTATCCAGGTAAAATTTGTCCCAGTGGTGCACATTTCTCTCATGCCTTTCTTACGCATTAGTGCTGGCTACAAGACACTGCCAGCAGCCTGGCTGTGGGCTGGGGACGGCAGGAGGCTGAGCTGGCCCAGATGTCTTGTCTCATGAAGCAGTGCCCTGTATTTGATCGCTGCTGTGATCTACCTGGGGTAAAAAGTTCACGTGAGCCCTGAAATAATTTATGGCTGGGGCACTTGGTGCCTTCATTATTTTGCTGCTGGGGTGTCAGCAGGTCCCAGCCAGGCCGGGCTGTGCCAGGCGTGGTGTGAGCAGGTTTGCTACCGGTGCCATGGAGCGCCCAGCCTGGCGCTGCTTCTGCTGTGCCGGAGGGGCTCGGGCTGCCCTGGAGTGCCCTGACCAGAGGGACTCTGCCTGCCTGAAAAACAGGTTGTCCTTGTGCTGACAGCAAATATTTGCAGTGGGGTGTGCTGGAGCTGTGTTTCCCCCGCAGCAGCCTGCCTTCCCCAGCCCCGGGCCGGCTCGCTGGTGAGAAGTGCTCATAAATAGTTAAAGCAGTTATCTAATTCCTGGCCAGGTGCCAGCTGCTGGCATCCCTGGGCTGACAGCACGCCCGAGAGGCCCTGCACATTGTACCGCGTTGGAAGGTAAAGCTGCTGTTGGTTTAAGCGGGAATTAAACAATTACTGTGTCTTAGTTCTCCCCACCTTCGGTGGATTGACTCTATAAATTGTCAGCCTGTTGACATTTTAATGTGAATTATGTCATATGGTATCCCCTTTGATTTCAACACGCCTCAGTTTGTAAATACACGGGCCTCTCAAAGGGCTGTGGTGAGTGCAGACGCGGGAGGCCCCGGGGCTGGTGGGGAGGGAGCGCAGCCCCGCGTGCCCGCGCCTCTGGCTGCACCCCTGGCAGAGCGGGAGGCACCAGCAGGGGTGGGGGGGCTCCCCGTGGGCACCCTGAGACCCCTGCGGGGTGCCAGCTGGCAGCACCTGGGGTCCCACGTGGTCCCACAAAGCAGGAACCTTGCTTTTATTGTTTTCACACCTCCTTGGTTTTGACTTACCTGGGTTTCCTGGTGCATGCTCTGCAGTGCCCAGGTTGGCCTATTAAAATGTCCAAGTCCGGGCTGGGCAAGTGGATTAACAAGACATGAAACCTGCGTACTGGCCTCTTGACAGCATGCGCTCACCCCGAGCAAGTATCTTTGCAAAGAAGTCAATCCCACATGAGCACAGAAGTGAGAATTATATGACTACTGAAGTAAATGGCTTTATACATGCAATTTCATAAATAGGATTTAGAAATCTGTCATCTTCCCACACTTCTGTGCCATGAGTGGACACTGCTCCCAGAAAAGATTTTGCTGCTTCCATTTTATTTCTGAATTGCAGTAGTCTCTAATTATTCTTAATGTTGATTAGTGCTGCCTTCATAAGTATTTATCATTTACCCTGTGTATGTCTCTACAGGCCTTACATTGCAGAGTGCAGATGCAGAATTGCTAAAACAATAACTACTGTGCCTGGCTTTCCCAGGAGCTTCTGTACCTGCATACAGCAAATACAAGTGGATGCAGATACACTTGAACAAAGGGAGCACCAAGGGGCTCAGAGACATTTATTATCTCAGGTTTTATTCTGTTTGTTTCAATATACTTCTTCAAGCTCTGTATTTTCCATTTTTGTAGTCTGTCTTGGAGGAAGTAGCTGCAACTAATATTCAGAGCAGACCTGGTGTCTTGTAGATCTCTCTGTGGAAGGACACGACAGTGGAATTAGGGTTTAGATACACGTAGGACAGACAGCTAGGGGAGGGGCAGCAGGTACCTTGGGCTGTCCCCTTTGTCTCAGGTTCCTTTTCCCATTTGTGTGGTGCTAAGGTGGAGGTCCTAACAGTCCACCAGATCTGGCAACATCCCCCGGCTGCTCCCCAGCTCTACAGCCCTGCCCACTCATGGTTTTGTGGCATTGAAAAGCAGGTTGTTTCATTTCTGCCCTTCTGGTAAAGACGATGTGCAGGTGTCAGCTTATGGTGGTGGAACAAAAAGCCGATTTACTGCTGGTGCAAAATATTGACTTTTTTCACCAAGAAGCTTGCAAGAGTCTGTGGCAAGGATGGGAGGCTGTGCCAGCCCTGGCCCTTCAGGGGGAAGCAGGATGGTTGTTTCGCTTACCATTTCAGTGTCCATTGGGATTATGAAGAAACACTGCCCCTATTCCTGGCAGTCTTGCAAGCCAAGAGCCTGTTGTGAATTAATTTAGAGCAGCAAACCCAGTCTCATCGGCTGCAAACTGCTTGGAATTGTGTATCTAATACATCAGCCCAACAGTGATGCTGCTGTAAGTTGTTATGGGTCATTAATGTGTCCTTTCTGGTGGAAACCAAGCCTGTGAGTGTGCTAGGAACCATTGCATGTTCAAGGACCAGAGAGATCTTCCAGTTAAATTTGGAGGAGGCAGTGGTTGGAAGGCTTCTCCTCACCAAGACCTTGGTGGCTTTCCTCACAGAGTAGTTGCCAAGCGGTGTGCAGCAAGGAGCAATTATCTGGATTTATATACATCTTTCTTAGGACATGTTAGTGTCCATTCAGTTCATTAAGCCCTTGCAGCCATCGTAACCACAGGAAATAGTAGACTTCAGGTTGCCTGAACTCAGCCCTTTGTGTGCAGGCATTATTATAGTTTTTAATTATAAGTATTTCCATACATATTTTTCCAGTAGGATTCTTGCCTCATTCTGTGAATGAGTAATTATTCTGTTTCTTTTTATCTTCCTCTTTCATTACATTGCCCCAGGCTTTGTCTAATACAATCCAAAGCTTTCACTGAATGAAGAATTATTTATTTTCTCATGGGCATTTCTGTGGTGCTCTGTGTTCTGTTTGTGTGTTTCACAGACACTTAATGAGCTTATCTTTACAGGACAGGGCCCCATCCTCGTGTTCCAGGTGTGTTGATGCACACCTGCAGCCAGGGTGGTCAGTGCCCAGCCCTGCAGTCAGCTCCTCTGCAGAAGGGCTGCTCTACTGGGAGAGCTCCACTGGCTTTAGTCTTGCTCTGCTGGTTTTTATTTCACCTTCAAAACTCATATTTTGTTTCCTCTTTCTGCTTCCATTCTCTGTTGTCCTAATTCACTGCACCTTCTTGGTTCTCGCTCCTGCTATGTCACCTGCTCTTGAAAAAATCTTGTGTCACCTGCATCTTCAGACTGTCACAGCCCCACCACCACCACAGCACTCCAGCTTTCCTTTTGTTGCAGCAGCTCCTCACATGCCCCAGAGTGCAGATGGTGCCTTTTCTTTGTCCAGGACTTCCCTGTGTCCTGGGCTCACCCTCCAGGCCCAGCTCAGTCAGGGATGTTGGGTGCAGAGAAGGCTGAAGCTGTGTGGGGTGCTGGGGAGGGAAGCAGGGAAGAGGTTGGTGGCCATCCAGATGACCTGCCTGCTAAGGAGGTACCACCATATGCCACAGCAGGTGGCGGTTTGGAAGGGCTGAGGGTTTTGTGTCTGGGTGTATGCAGTTCTGGGGTGCTGGAGGACAGAGTTTGGACTTCCATTGGCCAAGGCTGCACTGAGTCCTCTAGTTGATTGGATAAAGTGAAAGTCATTTATCATGAATGTTTCTCTGTGAAGACTTTGGAGGAAGAATGAGCTAGGTCTGTTGTTCCTAAATGCATTGCTGTTGGTTTCTGTGAGGGGAGGTTGTCATCCATCTCTTTGATATTGATATTCTTCGATTTATGGAGAGGATTAAAAAATTGTCTTGTGTATTGTTGTTGTTATTGTATGGTTATCTGTTGGGATTCAGTGTGGTACATTGCTGTAGGAAGTTATAAAGAAGCTATATGAAAACAAGGAAATCTTCAGTCTATCATAGCACTGGTAACTTCTCTAGAGATAGATGAAACAATAAATACTGGGCAAGGGAAGTTAATCTGTGTCTGTAGTATTTTATTAAATACTGGGAGTTCAGGGTGAGTTCCTGTGACTGGTTCAATTTCCCATGTGTGTTTATGGAGCGTTGTGATGATGGTCCCTTGCTGTCCACAGGAGCGCGGGGAGCGGCGGTGGAGCCCTCCTGCCCTGGGTTTTGGGTAGTTGTTTTAAGCCTGAGCTGTCCCTAACAACAGCAGACTAAGAGTGTGTTTCGTGCTGTGCCTTGGAGCACACAGAGCCTCCTCCCAGGTCCCTGGCAGCCTAGCACAGATCATCCCTGTTGCTGCTGGAGGAAATAATACATCACCTGTACCGATAGGCCTGGTCGTGTTCGGTGTTATGGAAAGCCTTTCTCCATCACTCAACAGCCATATAATTACAATATGGACAACAGATTTTTATCCTACAGTCTTTTCAGGTTCCCCTCAGCCCTTTTTGTTATATAATTTGCCTTTTCTTTAGTGCTCTTCCACATCCACAGGCTACTCTCATTCACCTGAGTGTTCACAGCTTAACAACTCAACACTGAACTTACTATTTTTAAGTGTATGTACAAAATATGTTAAAAAAGAAAAAATACTGGGTATTGGGATCATTGAGCCTGCTTTTATTTACTGTCTTGTCTTCAGCTTTTCTTTTCCTAATGCTGGGAGAGATAAGGCTCCTGGATTCCTCACTTGGCTCTTGGCTGTCCCCAGCACTGAGAAAGAAGCGAAGTGGGAGCCCTGACCTCCTCCTTGGTGACATTGCTCAGTTGTGGAAAAAAAATTCTTGCCATTTTTATAAATTCATCCTGTCACTGTCCATACAGTATTTTATAGACATTGCTTTTAAAAACAGAGTACAGCTTCTCTGTCATATTTCTCCAGGGATAACAATATCTGTGGAAAGTGAAAAAACTGTACATTTTCCTGAGGAGCAAAATGTCATCAGTTCAGGTTTTGGTGAAGCAGCAAGGCTGCAGAGGAACCTCACCATCACCAAGCCACTGTGCTGCTCTGCACCATGTGAAGCTCTGCTCGCAATTACCAACCCTCAGGTCCCTCATTTGTCAGGCCTGCACTCTCCGTGTGCAGTTTGGGCTCATGTCAGAGGTGCCCACGTGAGCCACGGGAGCTGTCGGTGCAGACTCGGGGCTTTCGTGGGTCCTGTGGCAGGAGCCGTGGCCGGAGCAGGAGCATGCAAGGTTGAGGGCAGCACTTTTCAGAATAGCTGGTAGGAAATGTACTTTCTATTGTGCTTTGTTTTTATCACTATAATTAGCAAAATCAATACACACACTCCTGTATTCATCCTCACATATAGCAGTGCTTAGGCCTGTGGCTCCCTTGGGAGAGCTGTGAAGATTTCAGGGATCTGGAAAATTCCTGAAAGTTGTAGTTGCTTGAGAGTAGATCTGTGGTGGCTGCAGCTCTTGTAATGCAGCGGTAGGAGAGAAGTTTCCTGGCTGGAAGGAGCCCAGGGAGACCTTTTTCTTTTCTCCCTCCCTGGGCTGCTCAGCAAGCATGCAGCAGGGTATCCAGCTGTACCAATGGTACCTGTGTGCTGCCAGAGTTAAACAACACCTATGGAGAATGGCATCTCTGACTGATGCGTTCACTGCCCTCGCATCCCCTCCCTCCCTCTAGGAGGTTTTCCAGATGATGGGCCATCAAGCTTGGCCTCTCCCCGCAGGAAGGGGACAGCTGGCACAGCTGGGCAAGCATGGGCTTTACCATGGGCTTTGTTCTTCCTTGAGTGCACGGGAGGAATCTTAGTGATGCTCTTACAATTTCAGTGGTCCACACAGATTTTTATCTTTGGGGATCTCTTCTAATGAATGATTAATTAGTACTTTGAGGTCTGTTTCACAATTAAAAGCTGGTGATGGGGGTGTGAATACAAGTTCAACCTTCCTTGGCTCTTATTTTCTGTTAATCTCCGTTGTTTTTTGCTCACTGACCCTAGGGAACTGTGAATATGTGGGGATGCTGCTCATCACAGCCTGCATAAACAATGTCCTCGTTAGGAGCTGAGCAGCTCAGTGAGGCCTCATGAAGAAGTTTGCTGCCAGAGCCGAGCAAGGAGCTGGGACTGTTGCCTCCCTCTGGGCTTTAGCCCCTCCTCATTAAGCAGGTCCGGGCTATTGATTGGGAGCTTGTGTTTGGAAGAGTCTTACTTACTCCATGCATTATCTTGACAGATTGATCAGACCTGATTGAGAACCTCTTAAAGGAACGAACAGCTGTAATGGGAAAGTTGGACTCTGTCATCCGTTAGGATGATTCTGGGAGCGAGAAGAACGAGGCTGACATCTTGGAGCAATTGTATTTACAATTAACATGGCTGAAAACGATTGCCTCTATTGATCCCCCCTTCCTGCAATTACAGCCCCATTGTTTACATTCCAGCACTTCGGTTATAAAAAGGAAATTCAATAATTATTGCATTATTTAAAGTTAAAGTGCCACAGAGTTTGCTGGCTACGCTTGCTGGTTGATTTAACGTTCAGTAAAATCCATGCTGAGCTCTCCATCTTTAGGCTGAGCAATATTTGGCTTTTAATGAGACTTCAAGGACTGGTGGAGCAAACCCAGTTTGCTGGGTGGCTCTTGGGGTCATTCATGGGGGAATCCAGAGGTGTTTCAGCGTGGCCAGCAGGGAAAGTGTGTGTGGCCCATGGGGATGGCTCCTTCCCCTGGTGCCGGGTGACCAGCTGTTCCTTGGAGCTGCCTAGAGTTTTTGTGCCTACTGACCTTTCCCCAGGCATGACAGGTCAGCCTGGCAGCTCTGTGTCTTGCTGCTGGGATTCTTCTTGAGGAAAGTCCTTGGTTTTGTTTCCCTCTCTTTGCAACCTTGCAGTCAGGGGCCTGTGGTGTGATGGTCCAGGGAACTGTGTGTGGCCGTGCTTGGTTCTGCTTGGCAGTTCCTCTGCCCAGGGCTCCTGGTGCCTGCATCGGCCCTGTCGTTGTACCAGGGACATTCCTGTCACACCAGGCAGGGCTGGAGGGCACAGAAGGTTCAGGTTCAGAAGGGGGGTTTGGGGGACTGCCTGTTAATTGGAGCAGTTGGTGCTGTTCTTCCAGCCTTTTTGTGTGACTTGGGGACTTGCATCAATTGTCTCAGGCTCTTTGGCAGGAGAAGTGCTGCGTTTCCAGCCTTTTGGAAAGAAAAGATCAGAAACTGAGAAGTAAATAGTAATCTGGATTTGTTGCATGAAGTCTCCCTGTCCTCATCTTGTGGTGTTTTGAAGGGCTGAGGGAGCTCCAGCTGGCAGTGGGGGAGCGATGCTCACTCACCATTAGGCCCTTGGAGTTACTACAAGCTGAACTGCAAAACCTTGTGGGCTTGTGAGCCTGAGCTGCGCGGCGGGGAGCAGTGCCAGGGGGCTGGTACACGAGGGGCTGGGAGGAGGGAAGGGGTTTGTAACGCTGCTTCTTCAGAAGCAGGAAACAATTGCAGGACATTGGTGGAATACAAAAGAGCATAAATTAATCTTTGGAACCTGCTGTATGGAGAATCAATTTTTTTCCTCCTTTCAAAACATCTGGGTTGGGGAGTGGCTGCCCCAGCCCTTCCCATCCGTACCCAGCCCGAGCTCTCGCTGCGCCTGCCCCGTGGCTCCCTCAGCTCCAGGAAATTCCAACTGGGGCTGCAGGTGTGAAAGGAGAGCAAGACGGATGGGCTAGCTCTGACTTTTATGGAGTACTTGGAACAGACCAGGATCAGACAGCTGCGTCCACATGACTTTCATTAAAAATTCAAGATTCTTCTCTTCCAGGACTGTGATTTATCTCGTGCAGCAGATCAGAGGCACATGGGGGCCAGGAGATGCTTATGAGGCTCCTGAGGTCTGCTGCAGGGTCGGGTCCCTTTCCATGGTGACCTGCAGCCTTCCCTCCAGTTCTGGTAGAAGGCTGTCTCGTCTAGCTCCCCAGGAGTGTGCAGTCACAGACATGCTTCTCACTAGCTTGTGAAGCGTTTCCTACCCAAGCCTGTAACTAATTACCTGTGCCTTACTTCACTCTGAGGAGAAGTCAATCCCTGATCATTCTTCTGTGCTGAGGATGTGTTTATCAAGCTGGTGTGTCTCCAGAATCTCCTCCTGAACATGAGAAGGTGTGCTGGTGGCGGCTTTCACAGTAACTTTCTGTGGTTCAAAGTCCTGTGTAACCTCTGTGGTGCTCCCCTGCTTTGGTGGGCCACCACTGTGGGCTGAAGAGGAGTCTGGCTCTGGGTCATGATGCTGGTCAGATGTAGGTGCTCACAGGAAGAAGTAAGAGTGATGCAAGTCTGAGGCAGTGCTCCCTTCCTCAGCTCTTGTAACCCTCCAGATTTTTGTCTCCATCACCCTCAGCCGCATCTGTCAATTCTTTTAAGTCACTACTAATTTTACCCATTCTAACAGAACAGACATCATGCTGAATTTTGTGGAAAGAAGAGTTGTTATATGTGGGAAAAAAACTCTTCCAAAGATGTTCAAAACTGGTAACTTCAGTCAAGTGTTTCTTAAGGGACCTCTGGGTAGTTCAGTGGCCTGTGATGTTGCAGCAGGGTTATTATGTGATGTGAAAGCCAGCTGGAGAAAGAGATCAGAAGTGATTTGAGAGAGATTTCTCCAGGTGGTTTATTAATTACCCACACCACCACATGGCCTTACTAAGCAGTGAGGAGTTGGTGTGAGCAGGAGGGTGGTGGACTGGCATTGGCTGTCACCATTAGCACTCTTGCACAGATCTTGGTTCAGGATCCAGGTGGCTGCTGTGGCTGGTGGTCCTGTTAAGCTGGTTTGGGGTGAGGAAAGGTTTTCTGTTTTGTTAGTGTTGGTTCTCTGCTTGTTGTTTGGACTGAAGGAGATTGTTTTCCCACTTTGGGTTTTGGCCCCAGGCCTGTTATTTAACTTGCTTTCCCTA
>NW_009952582.1:403445-411131 GCF_000747805.2 Chaetura pelagica | reverse complement strand
TCCCTACCTACAGACACCATGATCTATGCAGGAAGTCCTTGTGGAGCAGGAGAGCACAGGGGGCAGGTTTGGGATTTCTTTCTTCTGCTTGTTGTCATTTGAGGTCTGCAGAAAGAGGGGGCCATCCTCAAGCCTGCAGAGAGCTTTCTCCCATGTTCTACTGCTTTTTGCTACCCTCAGGACTTTCTGAGGCTGGAGGTGGGATCTCACCACTTGCAGAGATGGTTGGTCTCAAGGCTGGTGAGATTCCCACTGTTGTCAGAGTTGGTTTGTTCTGTGTAGCTTTCAGGGCCTTCCAAAGGGGAAGCACTATACAAGATGAAGTTCAGATTGCATAGAAGTTGGGCCTTTTTTCTCATGAATAATAAACATAGAAAGCACAAGATAGTTCAAACTGGTTATTGCTTCTCCCTAGTGAGCTGGGGTTGCAGTTCAGATATCCCCTAGAACAGGATTTGACCCACTAGACATAGCAAATAGGGGCTGGAAAACGGCATTGTGCCTTCTGGCAGCTGAGCACTATAGGGAGGGTTCTCTGTTCATCTTACTGTGGGAATCATGGCTGTAATAAACTTAATACAGAAGAGGTTTTGAGCAGATGTAGATTTAATGTAATTTAAAATACATACAAAAGTTTTTAGAAATCAGATTAAGTGGTGAACATTAACTACAGTAACACCTAGAAAAGTGTTTGGCAGGAGAGTTCATTGCTTGTCTAACAGCAGCAGTGAGCATCACAGTGCTGGTCACGGCAGCCTCTGCTCTGAGGAGCAGGGTCTGAGCACATGGCAGGGGTGAGGAGGGCAGCGTGCAGGCAGATCTATACAGCTGCCCCATGAAATTTCTTGCCTGTTGAAAAATACTGCGGGTGAGGCAGTGTTGGGTGGGGAAAAGATAGTAAAATACAAGCTGTTTGGGATACCTGAAGGAGTATGGACATGGAGATAGAGAAAAACTGCACATAGTGTCATTCCTTACTTTATTTTAAAATTTGATTTCCATAGTCATACACTGTGAACATTCATTTTGCTGTAATTTATTAGAAGAAAAGAATACCAAGGCAGCTGTTAGAGAGCAAGGTTTGGTGACCCTCCTCACTCATGACTGCACTTCAGAGTAAGGACGTGGCCCAGAGACCTGAGAGCTTCCCAAAGGGAAGGTGGGCTGGGTTTGGTGTGATCTGTGTGTAGGAATTGGTGTGAGCCTGTACGTACAGGAACAGCCCCTGTCCCCTGGGGAAGCTGTGCTCGTCAGCCGTATGGTTTCCATCAGAGTGTTCCTCTGTCTGTTTCTGATTTAAAGTGGAGCTTTGACTAAACCTGATCAATATTTCGCATGCCATGCGTGAAGAACCAGATGTTGGAAGTTTCCTATCGTTGAGAGGGAGGGGGTGATCACCCCCCTAGACTTGCAGAAATCAATGTTCACTGACAGACGTTGGTTGGTTTTCCTAAGAACAATATATTCCTTTGATTTTCAAGTTGATTTGTCTTCTAACAAGGTTCTGGTTTAATATTTTGAATTTGTTTTCTGTGATACGGATAAATTCTCACAAGGGGAAAGTTTAACAGTGTGATGGACAATAACTACACGTACTTGTCCTGTGTTTCATCGCTTCCAGCAACTCACAGCTAGTAGTACTTGCTCATCTGTCATGTTGTCTTACTCTGCTGCTCCTCTCCTCTGCTGGGAGGATGGCGTGTGATGTCACGCCGTGTCTGGGGGTGGATGTGGTGGTGGTGGCACCCTCAGGGGAAGCTGACCCAGGCACAAGGGATATTTGAACATACCTCACATGCATGGAGTGTGAGCAAGAGAAGAGCAGAAAATAAGACATTTTTTGAACTGTTTAAAACAAATGTTTTCCTAAAAACTGCTTTTAAATGAAAGCAGTACAGACTGTGCCTCTGGTTCCCACAGAGACCATGTCCTTAGTATTTCCTTGAACCTGTGACCAGATTTTTCCAAATTGCTCACTGGGGGTTTCCTCTGCCATCTCGCCAAGCCTCTGCTGAGCCCGTTGGCACTCTCTGAGCTGGGCAGTGGTGTTCCTCGGATGGGGGTTCCCTGGCACCCCCTCACCAGCAGCAGGAGGGTCTGGCCATGTGGCTCCTGGAGCCAGACCCGAGGCTGCAGCCAGAGGGGCCAGCGGGCACTCAGCTCTGGGCAGGGCAGAGCGTGTCCTGGCTCGGGCCGTGGCTCTCCCGGCGGCCTCGCCAGCCTCAGCTTTTTCTGTCTTAAGCCACGTCTGTTTCTGGCTCAGGAAGAGGGTAATGCATGCGAACAATAGAAATGAGAGGAAGAAGTTCTTATGAGTGAAAATGGCAAAAGAATCTTTTGAGGGCACCGATGGGATTAGTGCCCTGGTGGATTCTTCAAATATTACAGTGAATTTAATTAAATACATTGTGATCCCAAAAGATGCGAGTCTAATTAGCCAGATCTAGAATACATTTATTCTCTTCCCTCACCCTTCCAATCAGAAGCCTCAGCATCAGCTCCTATCCTATTTTTAATCATTCCTAGACTCAGAGGGCTCTCCTTCCTTCGTGTTAGCTAAGCACACAGCACTGGGTAATATGTCTTTAATCTTATCTTAGCTGTAACTGAGATAATACACATCAGGATTTTTACCAGAAGGTCCTGGCTGCACGTAGGCAATATTTTTGATTGACAAACCTTGATATCACATCCACATTGCCTTACTTATGTGCCTTGGGTGAAGTGCCTAGCAGGGGAACAGTTCTATGAGATGACCCAGAAGACAAAAAGAGGACTTGAGGTTGGACGGTAGGAGCTGGAACAGCTTACTGCTTAGCTGAAATGTCGGTGGGTGGTGGAAACCCCAGCTGGCCTTCACTGAGGAGTCTTTCATGTTGTTTGCCTTTGGTATCCATTTTTCCTCAACTTGTGAGAAGCCCTTTCTCCGGGAAGTAGGAAGGTTACTGTGAACTCCCAGCCCTGCCACTGCCCAAACTGAACAGAGAGCAGCCATGTCGTGGCAGACAGCACAGCTGTAAGCAGCAAATTCTTCCCTCTGCTTTTAGGAACTAATCTCTGCATCCTTGGGATCCATCACATAAAATAGCCATTAGTTTCCCTAGTGGCCTGAGCCTCTGTGTGAGACAGCTGATAGACTTTTGTCACATAATCAAGGTATAATACTTTGGAATTAGTGATATTGGCTGCAATAGCACAGCTTCAGAGGGGAACAAGATGGTTTTTTTCCCAGAGCTATCCTCTTGTGGTGATACCCAGCTGCATGCTCACCACTGGCTTTTCAGTCTGGATCACTGTCACAGCCATCTTCCAGGCCAGGCTGCTGCTTTCTTCCAGATCCAAGGCAGTAAAAGCTAGGGAACAGAGCACTGGATGATGGATAGGATAGCACACGCTCCGCACTCAGAGTCCATACGCTGTTTCCAGGACCTCTCAATCTAATGGGTTCATTGTGTTCTAGGATTGCTTTGGGTTTATTCTTCTTAGTTTTCAATGAGAATTTATCAAATTTAATTTTATCTGTTTGACATGTAGTTGGATCCCCTCCCAGGATAAGCTTTAAATATGAACGAATTAGCCATGCGTAGGTCGTGAATAGTTGTTAATGTTGGATCTGGTATTTTCTTTCACTGGAGGAGGTGATCTTGCCTATCTTGATTTTTGCTTCTGTGTTTGTTTCAGTGTGCTGCGTTTTTCTTGCTTCTAAGCAGGAGGGTGCATGGTACCTTGAGAATAAGCAGGCCTGATCTTACTGCGTCTTCGTCAAAATGTGGTTTCTTACTTCATTCCCAGGTGGCTTTAGCAATTGACAGTGGACTAACCTGGGGAGACTGGATACAGGAAATTCATCTCTCTCTGCTTTGTTCTTCACAGCACCTTCAACATCACGAGAGTGGGGTTGAGGGCGAAAGCTGCTATTACCACTGTGTCCTCTGTAACTACTCCACCAAGGCCAAGCTGAACCTCATCCAGCACGTGCGCTCCATGAAACACCAGCGGAGTGAAAGCCTACGGAAGCTGCAGCGGCTCCAGAAAGGGCTCCCTGAAGAAGAGGAAGACCTGGGACAGATCTTTACCATCCGCAAGTGTCCAGCTGCTGAGTCTGGTGAGTGCTGCTGCCCTTGCATGAGCAGGGTTGGGCCCTTGGTCCTCTGAGGTGCAGGGTTTGTCTGGCAGTGTCAGACCCTCTCCGCAGTTTTGTGGCAGCTTGGTGATGTTTCCTCCCTGCCGTGGGATGGTGCTTATCACTCATTAGTAACACAGTAGGGAAGTCCTGGCTGCCCCGAGGCAGGACAAGACCTGTGTTGTACCTGCACCATCTCACATAGCTCTGTCCCACGGGGCTTGTGGGTGGGGACTCTGAAGCGCCAAATACTTTGCACGTGTTGCTTTTCACTTGTAACAGGGCTAAACACGAATTTGACTTGTAGAATTGTGTATGTTTGTTCCAGTTAGTGTCTTAAACAGTGGAATATTGTGTGAGCATGTAAAGATACGGCCACGTTTGAACACCTCTGACCAGCTAGGGTACCGTGCTTCCTGTGCAGTGTGTCGAGTGATGTCCTGACTGCCTGTGCCAACCTGTCCCAGCTTGTTCATTGATTTCTAGTATTTCAGCTGCATTGAATCAGGAGGGGGAGCTGGTTGAGCAGGTTGACAGGAGAAGGGGTGAGTGTGTGTCTGTTTTCCTTGTTTCCTCTTGACAAGGTGGATAAAGTAAAGGGCTTGGACTGGACCATTCACTCATACCAAAAGGACAGATGGTAGGAAAGGGATTGCAGCTGTGAGTTTATCAAGAGAAAACAGGCCTTAAAGGGGACAGTTAGGCTGGGCAAAACAGAAATTTTACCTTGTTTAAAAGAGCAAAGAAGGTTTTTATGTTAGGAAAACGCAAGATCTCATTAAGTCCTCTTTGGAGGGAGGAGGTGGAGAACCTGCCCCAGTCAGCTGGCACGTGTGCTGTCAGAGATGTGAAGATGCTGGAGCTGGGGGGATGCCAGAGAAAGCCTTTGCAACCCTCATCTCAGCTTCAGCCAGGACTTTCCTCTTTGCCTGCTGTTGAAATGGCTAAATGTTACAGAAAAGCGCTCTGAGGAACTGCTTTCTGCAGTTAATGCACGTAAGAGACAAGTAAAGTGATCTTAGCTTAGAGGTATTGAGAGAGGAAAGCAGCACCAGCTGGAGGATAATACCTCCAGGTCTTAGAAATGCCACTTGAATTAAGACCTGGGCCGCTTTGCTGTTGCTCATGTTAGTAAGAAGGGTCTGAAATACTTGCGGAACACCCAAAAATTAAAACAGGAGATTTTTCATTAAAAGTTAAATTCAGTCTCATGGAAAATGGTGACCGATCTGTGAACTCAGGAGCCCAGTGGAGTGGAGGGCAGGGACTGTGCTTTCCCAAAGGTGATAGTGCCAGGGACAGCATGCTGTGGTCTGCACCATCCCGGAGGGGACACCAGCTCTTACAGCCCTTCTGCTCCTCTGCAATGCTGTGCTGTAGGAAACAAGTCAGATTTCAAATGGATATCTTGACCAGTGCTGTATGGTTTGTAAGTTTTCTTAAGAGGAAAATGAACTGAGAGGAAAAATCATCTTTGCCCTTTTGTGATCTACAGAACAATCTTGAAAATCTTGGTTTACTTTAGAAATTTTGTTTACTTTGTCTTTTACTTTAGAAACCTTATCAGTCCTTGTATGTCTGCCAGGATTATGACATGCCAGGTACTGAGAGTGCAGAAGCTGACTAGCTGACAGGAAAAATGGTTTGTTAACCATTTTTTAAAAATACAGTGTTTTTTTTAACTAAAAGGCTGGACAAGTCATGAAAAGGCCATCTTGATTTTAAAATATTTTACTTTTTCAAATAGTTTGAGATAATTTCCTTTGACTTTGTTGGTTCTTCAGCAAAACCTAACAGCAAACAAAGCACTAAGACTTTCTTTATCGTATTTCGAATATTAAAAATATAAGTAAGAATAAGACTCTGTAGAATGCAAAGGGGAGGGGAAAACCTCTGATCTGCTTTGTAGGTCACGTTGACCTGAAATACTTGATTTCAGACACTCTCCCAGCCCACTGTTGAGCAAAGCTGAGCAGGCACAGCTCAGCATTCGGCAGCTGCAGGGACGAGGTGCTGGGCCAGGATTCCTCCAGTGCCAGGAGTCAGGTTTGGGTGAGAAGCTGCAGGGTCCTTGTGGGGGAAAGTGGCTGCTTCCATCTCCTGTTGATTCTGATCCTGTTATGGTAACAAAACACCAGCTGAAATTAAAGCAGGGTGGCTCCATAGTCCCAGGCCAGTGGCTGTGCTGAGATTGTATCCCAAGGGAAGGTGTGTCAGGATCTGCAGCTCCAGGGCTGCCCAGTTGCTGCCTCTGCCCCCAGGCATCTGGGCAGGCAGAGGCAGAGCCCAGCACCCCAGGGTGCTCCTGGCAGCAGGCAGGATTGGCTTCTTGCAGGGCACAACAATAATTTGTTTCTTGGCTTTGATTTATTCAGTGTAATTTCTTCACGTGTGAAAAGATGTGACTTAAACAGGCTGATCTTTCCTCTTCTTCTGTGACTTTGAAACTTCCAGCATTATAAAATGCTGCTGTTATTTATTATGTAGCTGGTGGTTGTTATTTTTCTGTAGTTTTGAGTGTCAGCAATGCATAGCAGGAACACACACCTACCTAGGCTTGAAGTCACTCTTCCGAGGTGTTTGTTTTCCCTTGGCTTTGGACTGTGCCACCTCTGGCAGCCTGGGTGCCCTGGGCTCTGCCCCAGGCTCTCTGCATTTCCTCCTCCTGGGCTGTGCCACACTGTCTCTGCTGTACCCCTGTTTGGTTTCTACTGTTTTTTTCTGAGAACTGGGCAGACTTTCCTCACTGCTTCCTGATGTGAGTCTCTCGTGGTGACAGATAACACCAGAAAGTCTTCCCTGTGTTCCAGACACTGTGAGCAGGAACTGCTTTTCCCATCTGTCATACATCTCTGTTGGGGCCCCAAAGGGATGCTGAATTTTTTGCCAGTTTGCTGCATTACAAGTTCAGTGGTTTGCTTTGCTGCTATTACTCCTGGTAATCATTGCTGTGATTCTCTCTCCCCTTCTTGTTAATTGTATTTCTTTTTTTTCTAAAGTGAGTCCCCTTTTGTTATCACTGTCTTTTCTGAGGACTTCTAAAGCATTTCAGTCCTCACATCTGTTCTTCCTTTAATAGAACTCCTCTCCAGGAGGGTGGGGTGCCCCAATGTTGGACAGGCTGCCAGGGGGGATTGTGGAGTCCTTGTCCTGGGAGATGCTTGAAACCGAACAGGCAAGGACAAGGACAAGGCCAGGGCCCTGAGCAGGGCCTTGATGAGCACTTGTCCTCTCTGCCTGTAGAGCTGCCAGTGCTCAGGGCTGGGCTGGCAGAAATCCATCCTCTGCTTGTGCTGCTCTGTTCTGCTGCTCTGGCTGCCCAGCTGCTGGTTTGTCTCAACAATGATGGGAAACATTGTCCCTTTCCTTGCTCTTCAGTCTGATGTGCTGTCACCAAAGGCAAGCAGGCACAAAGGATCGCTTTGCAGGGGCTCCCACCTTTCCAGGGGACAGTAGGGCCCAGCTGGCTGCTGCTGCTTCCAGGGCAGAGCCCTGGACCAGCCCTCACAGCAGCCACGACTGCTTCGGTTGCTGATGGAGAGGTTTGCTGGCTTTGCTACAAA
>NW_009952582.1:403201-403402 GCF_000747805.2 Chaetura pelagica | reverse complement strand
CTTCACCCCTATCTTTCTTCCCCTAACTTAATGCAGTTCCTCCCACTCTCCTCATCCCCAGCTTTACATAAAACTGCTACTTCCAGTAATGAAAGGTTGCTCAGCCTCATACTGTAGCCTTGTGTTAGATGTGACCACCCAGACCCAAGTGAGTGGTGTGTCCTGGCTGCCCCCAGGCAGGGAGCAGGGGCGGGGGTGCCG
>NW_009952582.1:387011-403163 GCF_000747805.2 Chaetura pelagica | reverse complement strand
AAAACTTTGCTGTCTCTCAGGCAGTGTGTATATATTTGCTTGTATAGATGCATCTCAATCTGTTGGAAGAGTCTCTGATCATACCTTAATTAGTCCTCTAACAATCTACAAAGGTCAGTGCCAATTGCCTGTTCATTTACATTTGTAATTGTGGTGGTTCTTGATTGCACATTAGTTGCAACTCATTCCCTCCCACCCCGCAGAAAACACATGAAGCAGCCTCAGCAACAGCTTTGTAGACACAAGGACCTTTGTCTCTGCCTGTGCCAGCAGCACAGTCCTCACTGGAACTTCTGTGTATTTTGTGGAAGAGAGCTTTAGGAGGGACTCTGCTTCCAGTAAAGGGATGATGAAGTCGTTGGCAGGGAAATTATATGAGCATCAGGCAAGAAACCCGGTCCTCCTTGAACTGGATAATTAAAGACAATTAAACTTTTCTGCTTGCTCTGAGAAGTGTGCTAATTAAGCAGGAGAGAGGGAAGTGGGCCCAGGCTGGACGTTCAGCTGTGGTGTTTATCAGAAAGAATACAGTGTTAGGGGTGGGGGTTTGTTTTCCTCTGTGGGGTATTTTTGGACATCTATTGCTTTACTATCTGGGCTGCTGCCACTGCAGATGTCAGCCCCTTGCTGCAGAAGCATCTGTATAACATTACCCATAAGCTAATTGATTTTTAATGATGGAGGTTTAGAGAAGAAAAAAAAGCAAACCCATAATAAAAAACAAAACGTTCTCAAGATGTGGGGATGGATGCACTTACGACTCATTAGGTAACGATAGAAATAAGAGCGAAACAACCTGCACCAAATTTTTGTTCTGGCTTTGAAAGTGCTTCCTCCTAGAAGGCCTGGAGCTCAGAGCCCATCCACGGGCAGCTGCTCCGGAGCAGGACGGTGACGTGGTCTCCAGCGCGTGGTGCACGGGAGATGTAGCCCCTGCTCACCCTGCTGCACAGCTCTACATGCTGGCCACACGAGCTGTGGGCTTGATACAGCCTGGCTGCTAAGCCTGTTTCTCCTTAGGCAAGTGCTGTTCATCATTAATCTGTTTCCTCCCTTACCTGTTTTTCTTGACTCCCTGTTTTCCATCTGTATCTGCTCTCCCTTTCCACTGTTTTCTTCCTGTGGGAGAAGCAGAGGGGGTTTGCCATCTCTTCCCACTGTGTAGGACAGAAGTTCACCAGGTGTCAGCACTCCTCACCTGCACCTGAATCCTGGGCATCCCAGGCCCAGGTCTGCAGCTTTGTGCAGCTGCACAGGTCAGGATCTGCCATGCTTCTGAAGTCAGGAGAAAGTCCTGGTGCTTGTGGCAATCTTGACCTGAGCAGAGTTCCTCCAGGAGGAAACATTTTGTACTTGGGCTCCACAGGAAGATAACTAGATCCAGAAGGGTGAGGTGGAGCTGAGGCAAGAGACCAACAAGAGTCATGCAATGCAGGAGTTTCATTTTGATCATCCTCTCATATGAGCCCTGAATTTGTTGATGTCTTTTAAGGGAAACAGAGGTTTTAGTGGATGTAAATGCAGAGGACAATTTGCATGGCCAAGGAGTTGTGCTGGTGCAAGCCAGCTGTGTGGTGCCTCTGCAGCTGGAGGAGGGGTCCCTGCCCCGAGACCCGAGCAGCTCAGGTTGAGACCACCCTGCCTTGTCCAAGGCATGAGGAGGCCCTTCTCCTCCTCCTTTTCTGAGGCAGTCTGAGTACCACAGTCTGGACACAATCTGTGGGACTGATGAGAATGCTTTTGAAAAAAACAAGAAGTGCGGCAAGTGGCCCCAAAAAGTCAAATTTGTTACCTTCATAGTTGTGCTGGAGGACATTATAGAGCTTTGTGGGACAAGTAAGATGGCTCATGGAAAAGTGATGCCATGTTTAGTGGGGAATGCTGACCATCTCTTGCCTCTGTGAGTCATGCTGTGCTGTTTTACAAAGCTTTGTATCCTTACTGTTTAAATCTGTAGGAAGGCTAAAAATGAAGTAAAAGAATCATCTTCTATTCAGTGCAACTGTCTATTTTTTTTTCTTAGTGCCATATGCTCTGGAGAACCTTTTTGTCCTTGTGGAGATGGGAGCGTTCCCCTATGGATGGGCTAAGCCAGCCAGAGATACCACTTACAGTTTTTGCAGCATTATTTTGCTGGACATGTACAGCACAGAGATGCCAGTCTCCATCACACCACGGAGGGCCAGTCCCCTATGGGGGACAGATTGTATCAGCAATCCCACTCATCTGCCAAATCTGTAGCAGCCATCTCCTCCACACACAGTGTTATTGTTGGGGCCTCGCGTGTGAAGAGGAGGGCAGGCTCCCTGGGAGCCACTGCTTAACCCGCCAAGTGCACTCAAAGCCCTTTTGTCTGGGCAGGAGAGGGGCTGGGTGGGTGCCAGCAGGAGCACCCCTGCCTCCCCCTGCCTCCCCCCTGCCTGCCTGCACAGGAGCATCCCCGATGCTCCCACTGCCAGCAAACAGTGAGGGTTCAGCTGCTCCCCCTGCTCCAGGCAGGTTGGTGACCGCTATATAGAGGAATATCTTTACTGTGAAGCTCTGCTCTGGTAAACCCCGAAAGCTGCTGGTTCCCAGAGCTCCCCTGGAGGAGAGGATACCCCGTGGCTCCCACTTTCCCTCCTGCTGCACCCGGGGCAGAGGTGGGTGCACTGTCCATCCATCTCTTTCTTGTATTTCAGTATTCGACCTTCGGAAGGGCTGTAGACTGAAATCAGGATGTGAATTTTTAATGAAACCAAGTATGTAAACAGAGCTGAGGTATAGTTGGAGCAGCTGCCAGATGAGAAAACCCCATGTGGTTTAAAAATAGAAGTTACCAAACTCAGTTTGGCTCTGCCTGTGGTGCTTGCAGACAGCTGGATGCTCATATGGTGTTTGCACCTCTGTTTTCACTCTGAGTCATGTGAAACACTTTGCTGATGTTCCTCTTTCTTAGAAGCAGTCCTGTGGCTGCAGCAGGGACACAAAGGCATCCACGTCAGGAGAGAGGTGGTGGTAACTGGGAATGGAAGCAGGTTCCTGTGTGACCGGGAGCAGGTTTGCACATGAAACGCTCAGGAAGTGGTTTGCAGTAGGAAAAGGTTTCTCTTAGACAGAAAGTTTCTCTTTAGCAGGTCAGGCTTGATGTCAGCCACATTTGTCAGTTTAAACTTGTGGCTTGGAGGTCCCGCAGAATGTGTTGCCATCTTCCTTGGGGCAGAGGCTTTGCTCTCCCAGTTCCTCTGTCTGCTGTCCAGGCTCTCCAGTTCCTCCCTTCCCTCAGTGGCCGTGCCCTGGACTTTGGAATTGTGATGGGCCCAGCTGTGAAATGAAGTGAAACAAACAGTGGCGAAAGGGGAACCGCCTGTTTCACAAAAATCTCCTGTGCAGGAACTGTCCTGTTATTTTCCCACTTTGAAGAGTGGGCAGCCATGCACAGCATTTCTCATTCACAGCCATCAAGCATGGAGTAATTATTCATGTAATTTGTTACAACGGAGATGTGAGATGCTCCTTCAGAGTGGATTTTTCATGAGTGCAGGCTCTGTACTTCCAGTGGAACTTTAAGACTTTTGAAATGAAAATGGGTAATGTCAAATTATATTTCTCCCTGCTTGAAATAACTCAAATTTATTAAGATCTGATGTCCTCCACTTGGTCTCAATTAGAGCAAATGTGGTCATTGCTAAAGCTGGAGAAACTTAAGTGTTGCCCTCCCACATCTGCTAGAGGTAATGGAGGGTTTCAGAAAGGAATAATTAGTTTGCTTTTGTAAGCCACTCTTTACTTTTCTGTGGGACTTAATTGCACACAACAATTAAAAACTTCCTAAAGCAGATTCCTTGTGCAGTCTACAGGAGAACAGCAGACAGAGTTGGTACTATAGCATCTACCAGCGAGAATCAAGCCACAGCTCTGGGTCTGCCATGGCATCTCCTCCTGCTGGCCCTCCCTCTTGCAGCTGGAGGAGCTTCCCTGATCTTATGCTGCTGCCAGTCACCTCTCATCCTCAAAATGGATTCCTTCCTCTGGTGTTAGCAGCTAACCTTGTTTCACATGCATCCCCTTGCCATTTCCAGGCCTGTCCTTGATTGACACATTTAATAATCTGCCAACGTAAATGACAATCTGGGCTCCTGTGTGCAAACATCAAACGCTGCCTGGCTTCATTAGCTTCTCTCGGGCTTTTTACCTCTCCCTCACTCCTCTCAACCCAATATTGTCTTTTCCCAATATGTGGTCTGTAACCCCCTGAAGGCAGCAGCCTGCTCAGTCTTTGTTTCTGAAGTGTTGCATGTAAATCCAACCAAATCGTTGGAATATGAGTTGTGAAAGTGCTCGGCAGCAGCCCGGGTGCAGCCAGTCCTGGCGAGGGGGCCGGGAGGGCCCTTGGGTGCTCCGTGGGTGGGCAGCACCCTGTTGTGCCAGGGCTGGCCCCTGCTGAGGGGGTGGGCAGCAGCAGTTTTTTTATCTGAAGAGGAAATCCATTTTAGTCGTCTCACCCTCAGACATAAGGAGTAAAACAGGCCATTGTCCTGTTTTGAGAAAACATTCACCCACGGTGCAATAACATACGTAAAATAGCAGCACGGAGGAAAACAGCTCTGGGCAATATGTATGTTAAGCTGATTAAACTTGCAGTTCCCCTTGACTTCAGCATTTCTGATCTGTGTGCCAACCCCACCACGTACCCCCACATGCAGGATTATCATCTTGTTTTCCAAGATCTCATGTCATGTGTGTTCACTTAGAGCAGGAGCACAGCTTGTTGTTCTCCCTTTGTTGTTCTTCTGAACCTTGGAATTTTTTCATTTTTTTTTGTGGGTTGAATGGCTTAAGGACCTTTTACCTTTCTAGCAAGTTCCTGATAGGAGCCAGGATGTTTTTGCACAAGGTCTCAAGCTCTCTCCTTCACAGCTGAACTGCTTCAGTTTCCCATTGCTTTAATGGTTACAAAAATTCAGCAAATGTACTTCTGGCAGCTGTGGGTCAGGGTTGCTATGGACAGTTAGCTCCTTTGGAAGGTCTGAAGAAAGTCAGTCCCTTTAGGTGACTTTTGAGTCTTCATAAGGGACTTCTCTGTCCTGGTTTTATTCTGTAGCATAATTTGTAACTGTTTCCTCTTTGCATCCTTTCCCCTGCCCGGATTTTGGAGAACACTGTTCTGTCCCAGTAGCATCTTGCTATCTTTGTGTGTATGGGACACTAAGGGACTGTTGAGGTCTGGCTTTGCAGAATTCTGGGATGAAGTTGGTTACCCTTTAATATCTGGCAGAGAGGGAGATTTCCTTTGGTATTTATTTTTTGGAGTTGGTTTTGAGTTTAAAGTGAAAAGCAGTTGTGCCCTAGCTCTGTTTTGACCAACCAGCACTGGATAGATAATCTCTAAAGGATATGAAAGGTTTAATCATTTTAATTTTGTTTTTATTAAAGTTTATCATGACTTTTTTCATGTGCCCCTGGTAAAGTGGGGGGAGGTTAACAGAAATCTACACAAAGCCCCAAGCATTGGCTTAATGAAACTCTCTAATGGGAGGCGCCTGGTGGGAAGGAAGTGGTTAGATAGCTGGGCTGGGGAAGGCAGACCAAAGGCATGCTGTAATATCACTGAAACGTGGCAGGAATTTCATAAACTCCCATCTAGCAGACACTTGTCACTGGGAGTTCATGGCTTTCATTAAGCAGAAAGAGAGGAAGCTCCGAGGGCTGACTTGTTCCAGAATGTTTTTCTTGTTCAGCTGCATCTTAAAGCCCTATCCACTTAAGCAAAGTAAAGGGGAAAACATCACCAGATGCTGCAGTAAATGCTGGGAAGCTCGTGGTCCTTCTCCTGCTCAACTTTTTTCTCCCCATGAAAACAAACTCTGGAGTCAGACTGGATCCAGGTGGTCAAAGCTCTTCTGAGCTCAAGCAGCTGCTGTTTCCTGTGGGACAGAAGACTTGGGTCCCTATAGTCTCAACCTTGGTACTGAGTGTGGTCACCAGAAGAGCTTTGCAACTGGTGCCAGCTCCACTTTCTGCTTCTCTTCTCTTTTTCTCTTTTCCCCTCTCTCCCTTTCATTTTTAGAATAGGCAACTCTTGAGGACTTTCAGGGTGGTTGTTGCAGTGGTGCAGGTTACACCCCAGAGTGAAGATCTCTCCCTTTTTGGGCTGAACTAGTAAAGTCTTGAAAACATTGCAGGTTGAACAGCAGTAGATACTGTAGCCCTGTCCCTGGATGTGTTGGAAAAGGGTGAGATGTCAGTGTGAGCAGCACAGGATTCATATAAACTCGTGTTTAAAGTCTCACCAGTATCTGTGCTGCTTCTGTCCAAACCTGGCACTTGCTCAGGTGCTGTGTCTTACTGAGCCCTTGCTTTGGCATTCTGGTCAGGAGGAGGGGAAAGCTTCCAGCAACTTAGACATGTGCTCCAGTGACTGTTGCTCCACTGTCAGCCCTAATCTGTGATGTTCATCTCTCCATGGCATTGCATGGGAGCAGTTCACCTGCAGTATCTCTCCTGTAGGCTTGGCTGCTCTAGCTGTTGCCACACTGCTGCTTTCTTCCCTTCTGCACTACTGGACTTCAAATTAAATGTATCTAGAATGAACTTGCCTTCTTTCTTCTGTGTTAACAGGTTAATGAGTTCAGTGAGTTGCCTCACTTGCATACTTTTGTTACTGGGTCTCTCTTCCTGTTCTGTTGTTGACCTGAGCTGACAGGGGCTGGAGCTCCAGCACAGAGAATTGCTGTTACCTTGAGACCTTCTTTCCTAATAATTTGCCCAGTAGCACGTTAGGTGGGAGCAGTGGCAGAAAGAAAAGTTCGGTCATGTTCATCTGGGCACAGGCTTCGTGTTCAAAGGCACAAAGGATGTTTAAATCATTTATAAGTAAACAGTGGCGTAGGGTGAGGAGGGGCTGTGAGAGGGAAACTCCCTTCAGGGAATATCCCCATGAAGCATCCATTCTTTTCCTGTTTCTTTCTGTCTTTTCCCTGTCCTGAGCCTCTCATCCTTCATTCTGCTGCAGGAGCACATGTCTGATGGTCTTTATCTAACTGGCAGGGCTGGAGAGGAGAGTGTCTGACCTAAATGAACAAGTGATTTGAGATCTTTGCTCAGAGGAGGCATTATGAAAATGGAAAGTATTCTCATCCTGCAGCTCATTTGTTAGGATTATAGACTTAATTGCAAGAGATACAGAGCTTGGTCTCTGAAATTGATTTTGTTTTTCTTTAAGAGCCATAGGCAAAATGAGGTTGTATGCATCATCAATGGGATGATTTGTGGAAGGAGGTTTTACAGCAGCTGGCTGCAAGTAACCCCTTGGCCTGACCCACTCCAGCATTTTCATTGCCAAAGTGAAACACAAAGTGTACTTCGACATGCTCTCCTCTGTGCTTGCCTGTATCTGCCCATGTTTCTCAAATACACTTGCTTCCTTTCCTTCTTAAGGCCTGTCGATCCTCTAGTGATGACATTAAAGTCCTCAGAACTGCCTAAGAAGCTACCACGTGTATTTATTTTTCCACTAAAAACTTGAGATTGTTTAATACTGTGTCTGCCTGTGGCAGTGTCTTGCTCTAGCTGCTTCAGAAGGAAATTTGGGGACTGATAAACAAATAATAACCTACCTCAAATAAAGGTCTCATCCTTATTCCTAACAAATTCTAGATCATACAATTAAGCAAGAGAGTTTCTGTTTCTTCCAAATAGTTTGCTTTTTAAGCTGCACATCTTGATGACCTTGCCATGTATTTTGTTTTGACCTCAATGATTTCTTGAGGCCATGAGTTCCAGAGATTAATTGGGAGCTGTATGAGAAAGTAATACCTGTATTTGCTTCAAATTTTCATTTTTTCTGTGTTCATTGTTAGTCCCCCAGACACTGGAGGATGAGGAGCAGTATTTGTCCGGCCCCCTTTAACCAACCTTCATTTGGATGCTCCTGTCAAGGCTGCCTTATTTCTTTTCAGACCATGCAGCCCCAATCTAATCCTCCTTTTCTGTGTAGGTACATCTTCCTACCCCCTTTTCAGCCTTTGCTTTCATCTGTGGCCATTTCATTAAATAAATGACAATGTTTTTTTGTCCTGTTCCATATGTGTTCTAACATGTAGTTTCTTGCCCATGCCACGTGTCAGAGGCAGGTTTCCTTTGGTCTGCCTGCAGGGATGTCCTGGCCATTTCCAAAGCTGGCCTGATGTACCCTGTACATCCCCATTTGGTGCCCTCCCCAGTGCTGGGTTGGACCCCAAGCCCTCCAGTCTCCTCTTTCTTCTGCAGTGGTGCGTGCGGCCCCTGCCATGGCCCAGCCCTGGGCTCAAAGGGACACAAGCAGGGATGGACTGAGCGTGACTTGTGAGCGTTTTCCTTTGCTTTTCTGATTTGCTGGTATTCATGCAGGGCAGGCGCTTCTGCTCCTGTGCTGGGAACTACTCTCTCATTTGGTTACCAATTAAGCTGAAGCGTTCTGGCCTTGCCCGTCCTCCTTTTTATTGTTATGAAGGGTGAATTAGGGCTTGGTGTTTAGGATTGTTCTCTGGCCTCTGCTGCTACTTTGCTGCCTCCTTTGTGGCAAAACAATGGCATTAATTTTGGCCTTTGCAGGCAGGCAATCTGGCAGTGCACAGTGCCTGTCCGTTCCACTTCACTTGTGTAGCCACCTCTCCTTTCCACATCACCTACTCACTTTTCTCCTCTTATTCTTTTTTTTTTCCTCCCCTTTTGTGCATGCATGTGTGTGTGTGTGTGGTGTGGAGGATTGCTGGGAGTTTATTTTGTTCCAGTCTGGAAGGGGTTAGAGGTCATAGCCAGGATGCTGGGTGAAGGGAAACAGGCATGTGGCGATACAGAGTGAGCAGACCTTTCCCTGCTCTGCCTGGTTCCCTCAGCCAGCCATTGTGGGTCAGATGGGATCTGGAGAGTGGGAGACAGGTTGTATACCCCTGAGACCCTTTCACCAGACAGTCCCTCTTCCAGGGCCTCTAGCGGTGTGGTGGGAAAGCCACAAGTTGGGGAGGGAGGTGGGCTGCCAGATAGGGGACAGAGGGATAAAGACATCACCCTGGAACAGGGAGAGGGTGGGAATGAGCAGTGGGGTGCTGATGTGGGGGGTGGCAGGGACTGACTTGTCCCCCTGGAGTTTTTGGTCAGTGTTAATCTTTCTGGTCACACCTTTGCTGCTGCTGTGCCAGTGCTGAGGGGAGCAGCGTGCCCCCTGCACCCCAAGGCCCCTTGGCAGCTGCAGGGGGAGCAGAGCAGTTGTGACTAGGGCTGCAGGGCCGGGCTGCAGGGCCAGCCAGCTGGCCAGTTTTGGTTCAGAAATGAGCAAGGTGATGAGTTTGTTTCATTTCTGCCCTGTGCGATCCCAGGGAGCAAGGAGGAAGAGTGTGTTATTGGGGCTGGTGGACCCAAGACAGAGAGCTTGGATCTCACTGGAGAACACAGGGAGCTGACTAGGACCATGCTCTAGGGTAAGTCAGAAATGCAAAATAGGAGTGTGGTGCATGGCAGTGCCCTGATGCCCACCGTGCTCCTGCTAGAGCTGGGTCACAGCTCATGGGGAAGCGGTGACCCTGTGGCGGTCTGAGGTCTGAATCCCTTTTTGTTTCCTTTTAAATAATGTACAAAAGAACAGAGGAGTCCGACGTTGTCCACAGCCTGCTGGTGCCGTGGGTGTGGGGCAGTGCTCTCCCTGGCTCTGCAGAGCAGCAGCTCCAGCCTAGTGTGGCCGGTGCTGAGAGGCAGGTGTTCCCCAGGGCCTGGCCCCACCGCGGGCACGTGCCCCTCTGCCTCCCGCGGCCGCGGGGCTCCTGTCGGGGCACTGGCAGAGATGTGCTCAGGTCCCACGCTGCTTTCAGCCTTGGGATGAGCTGCTTTGGGCTCAGCTCTCTTCCTCTCCCCGCCAAGGGTGTTGCACAGACACCTCTCGCCTGCTGGGCTGTGCTGAGCCCGGTCAGACAGAGCGAGGCCGGCGAGGTGACCACCCGGCGTGGCCGGGCCTGTCCCGAGGCAGCAGGCGGCCGCGTGGCACGGGCACTCAGCAGCTTCCTTTCTTCTGCACAAATTGGCAAGGACTAACCTTGTCATATCTAGTGCAGCGCTAACGGGCGCCTGCCTCCAAGGGGTAATCATGCAGGCATAAATTCAGAAAGTTGCTAAGCTATGAGCAGTCTTATGAGCATTAAAAGTGTCCTCTTTGCCAGAAAGGTCATTCATAACTTGGCTGCACCGCTGATGTACAGTCAGTGATATTGATTGATTAATGTATAAAAAGCACCAAATCCATTTGCTCCTATGAAAGAGAATAAAGTGCAGTCGACTCTCTTTATTTTCACCTCATCCTTTTGTTTGAAGGACGTTTTTTTTTTTCTCTCTTTTTGTTTTGCCAGCTAGGTTTAAGGGGGTTACAAAAAGCCAGTTTCTGCCAAGTAATGCGTTCACAAAGGGAACATTGATTCACATCAGTGTCGCTTGAATTACCCTTAAAGGTTTGCCAAGGAGTTGTTCTTATATTAACCTTCTGTTCATCAAAGACAAAATAAATAAATAAGTCATAAAATCAGCTTCACTGCCTGTGCTGGAGTTGGATGCAAAACAAGATTTTCTTCTGTTAGGAATCTCTGCTCCAGGTGCTGCTGCTCAGCCCCTCTGCCCCACGCTCATGAACGTTGCCCCCTGCAAAGCCGTTCCCCCTGCTGCCCCATGGCCCTGCTCCCCAGTGCAGTGCTTCCCTTCCCTACCCGGGTCTCCCTCTTCCCAGGGGTTGGGGCTTGGCCCACGGCTCCTCTGGGGCCTCCCAGGCTCAGCTGCATCCTCAGAGCCACCATGGCCACCCGGGTGCTGGGACCGCTGGTCCCAGGCCACAGTGCCAGGTGCAAGGGCAGTACCTGCTCTGTGCTGAACCTGGACATACATGGGCAGTGTCGGGGAGGGGGATTGCTGCACTGGGCATTTTCTGAAGGATTTTGTATAAAAGGTGAATTTAATCATGGCGAACCTAACTAGAATTATTTCTATGTGGAAAGGTAGCCTCGTGATGACCCAGGACGTTCTGCCCCATCTAGTTGTAGCATTCTTCTAATTCACCCTAAGTCTTGTTTGTTTTTCTGGACTTACTCGGCCACTGGTAATTAATTACATGTTGTTCTCCTTTCCTTCTGGTAAATTCTGCAGTGGGAGATATTCTTGTGCCTGTGGAGCTTTTTGCAACAACACCTCACCTTTCTCCAAGGTGCGTCATCCATCCCAAGTCATCCTCTCCTGGGTGTATGCAGGAAGGGTGCTGCAGCTCTGTTCTGTGTGGGACACTGGAACCTGAGTCTGAGTGATTGCTGTTCTCTGCCTTGGCCTAGGAGCACCAGCTGGTCCAGGTGGGGTTGGTGCTGGGCAGTGGTGTGTGGTGGTGGTCTTACGGTGGTGCTCTGCACTAGCCCCTTGGCTAACTGAAGTACCACCAACCTCCAGTGCTTCCCACATGACACTTTGGTTTCAATGTCTCTTACCCAGTGAAGAGCAGTGTCTCTTACCCTGGAAAAGGCTCTGGGGAGACCCTATACAGGCCTACAGAAATGTTTTACTGTTAGGGTAGTGAGACACTGGCCTGGGGTGCCCAGAGAAGCTGTGGCTGCCCCATCCCTGGAAGTGTCCAAGGGCAGGTTGGATGGGGCTTGGAGCAACCTGGTCTGGTGGGAAGTGTCCCTGCCCATGGCACGGCGTTGGGACTAGATGATCTTTAAGGTCCCTTCAACCCAAACTGTACTGTGGTTCTATGATATGGCTCTATGAATGATACTACTAACTGTTGTGTGTACACCAAAAATGGTAGAGAGAGCAGGACCACCACAGGATGTCCTTCTCACCCATGTATCCCTATAGCTTTGCCTGTGTTGTGCAAGGGCTGTGGTGAGCCTTGGACCATGTGCTGCTGGTGTAACATCCTCGGGCAGCAAACCCCTCCAACCCCTGGATGCCACCAGGCTCAGCTGACAGCAAAGGTTGTCACCTCGCATTCCCAGGAAAAGCTTTTTCCCTGTGGCTGCTGCAAAAACTGAAAGGAGAATCATCTTATTTTTTAATCTTTTTCTCAGATTGTGGGAGAATTGCAGAGTGTGGAGGCCCCCTCCCCCTCCGGCGAGGCGGTAGGGATTGGATCAGACGATACAGAGTGAGCATGCTGAGAGTGAATCCATTTTCTCTCCTCCATCTCCCCAGAATAAATTAGAATTTGCCTGATTTAATAAAATGGCTTCATCTCTCTGCCATCTTTTCTATCTTCCATGCGTTTCATCCCCGCCCCCACTGCAAAAGAAGGGATGTGGGCTGTGCAGGCTGGCAGGTTCACACGCGGGGTACGTGTGCGAGGGGCTGCAGGCACAGCCTGCAAACGGGTCTGGCCACCGAAAGGGCACAGGATTTGTCCCTGTATCTCAATTTCCTTATTGTCAACTGTGATAGTTATAATTGCTGTCGGGGTCAGTATAATTTACTGTCCATCTGTCATTAACCTGACCTCATGGGTGGATGTGACTGCCATGCAGATATTGTTTGGGGACTGGGAGTGGTTAGTGATAGAAATTTTACAGCACAGATTTGCCCCAGCCACTTTTCTCTTTAATTGGCACGTATTTGTCTATGCATAGAGTGGAACTGTAGCTCTTTGCCGCAGACTGAGAGGAGGGGTTATTGTTAGAATTTAGATGGTTTTGCTACAGCTGAACCTTTTTCTCTTGCTTGAATCTGGTGTTTTAATTTCTGTTTCCTAGGTTGATTTTTTCCTTTCCGTTCTGACACTAATTATGCCAGGCGCGTTGGGAGCGGTTGCTGCTGAGAGGTACCCAGCTAAGTGTTAAGAAAGGTTTTAAAAACAGACTGAACTCTTTCTTAATGAGGCTCAATCGTGCTCTCCTCCGGGTGGTTTTGTTTTGCTGATCTGTCAGTTTTTCGAGGATTTAATTGCACTTTTTTCGTATTAGTCTTTGAAATGGGGCTAAGCAGCTTTCTGTAGAATAAAATATAAAAAAGGAGAGATATTACTGGCTTTCCTATTTTCTTTCTTTGCTTTCATCACTCTAGGATCATCATCTGCCACTGACTCCTGGGACTCAACAGCAGTAAAGAACAAAATTTATGAGAGCAGCAAATGAAACGGCAGGCTAGACTGCTATGGCAGCTCCAAAATTGCTAACCCTTGCAGGCAGAGTTCTTTGCCTCCTTGCCCCTCAGCCTGGCTCCTGTTGTGGAGCTGCTCATGCTAATCCTAGAAGTCCTTCCAAATGTTTATTTCATAGGAAAGAATAGCAAACAAAGGAGGGATGAGGAGAGCCAAAGTGGCTTGTCCAGCATAGCTTGTTTCCTGCAGAAATAGCACAGAACTTACACAGAACCCAGCACTGCTGTGAAGATCCCAACAGAGTCAGACACTGCCAGAGCAGTGGAGGTTGGCAGGGGCCTCAGGAGGTGACCAAGCCCAGCTGGCTCAAAGCCAGGCCAGGGCCACCTCACTGGGGTCTGAGGTATCTCCCAAGGATGGAGACTCCCCAGACTTTGTGAGCCCATTCCAGTGTGCCAGGAGTCAAGGGGCAGGAGTGCAAAGTAGCTGATGTTGGGATAGGAAGAAGTGGGAGAGAGGAGGCGGATGTATCTGTGATGCTATTATCTTTATGGCATAGAAAAACATGTTTGAAGCAATCAGCATGGAATTCTTAATTGCTTCACTTACTTCTGCTCTCCTCGTGGGACAGATTGTACAAATGTGAGAGCTGCCAGGGCCCGCATGTTAGCGCACTGTCCCTGCTGTACACACTATTTTTAACTAGCGCTTTGTTTTGCAAAGATGCACAAAGCTGCTGCTTTTTTTTCCCAAGGATGCTAATAAAGAGCAGAGGCAGTAAGAGCTTTCGGAGCTGCCGGACAGTGACTCTACTTTCTTAGCCTGCAGCCCCTTTTTCCTTCTCTTTGCATTTACATTTCCTTGATTCCACTTTCTCTTCCTTTCTTTTAGCTTTGATGCTCTCCCTCCATCTTGCTTTTTTTCATGCTTATCTCCTAAATCTTTTTTCTTTCCTCTAGTCTCAGCCGAACAGAAATTCCATTTTTCCTTTCTTGGTTTAGATATGTGCCTGCCTTCCTCTGTTAGTTTCCAGCACACCTCTCATGAGGATGTAAAATCCAAGAACCAGATCTTTGAGATTTCAAAATAAAATAAAAGTAAACTCTGCTTTAAAAACACTTTAGCAGGAAAGCCAGGCTAATTGTAAATCAATGAGTCTTAAAACGCAGCATTGATCTCCAGTTAGAAGTTTGAAGGGGAAAGCAGTAATTACTGCACTGAAGGTAGATTTTTTTTTTTCTCTTAGTAAGTTCTGGGCAGAAGGAAGGCTCATTAGGGCAGCACTTCGGAATCTGAGTAATTAGTTTAAAAAGTACTTTTGTGATGTTATTCCCATGGCTAGAAATTATTGGAGTCTTCACAGATTTATAGTTCAGCTCTGATAAGGTTTGATTTATTATTGTGTTTGGCAGGGACAGTCCTTCCTACAGCATCACCTGGGTGAAGATCCGGAGCAGGGATCAGTCTGGGAAGGATTGCCATGGCTGTGCCATGGCTGCTCTCCGGGCCTCATCCTTGTGCTCCTGGCCATGGTGGCTGTGTCCCGTGGATCCCGTGCTGCCCTCCTGCCATCCTGCCTGGCCGTGGCCCTTTTGTGGCTGGGGAGCAGGGTGCTGAGCTGCACCAGCTGGCAGTGCTGGGCTGCTGGTGGTGGGAGCCGGATAGAGACCCTCTGTAACACCTGACCTTGTCCCTCTGGCTGTCACCCAGCCATGGCCCCAGAGCTGCAGAGGCTTCAGGACCCCTGGAGCAGGTCAGGGTGTGCACAGTGTGTACCACTGGCATGAGGGGACCAGGTGGTGACAGTGGGTGGAGAACCAGAGAAAGAGAAGAACTCACAGCCATCAGCTGCCAGGGCAAGTGCCCGTGTAAACCTAGTGGTGAGAAGGCGACTCGTGTGCCCTAGAGCTTGTGGGTTTATATTTTTTCCAAATTCTTTTGTTAGATGTAACAATTATATCTCTAGATATTCTCATAACCTTAATTGGCTAATCTCTTTTGTGACTATTGCTGAATTCTTGGCCACAGCAACATCCTGTGACAGTGATTTCCATAATCTATTTACCAAGTCTAATTCTCTATGAAAAAGTGTTTGTTTCACCTGCCAGGTCCTGCAGATCCATTAGCCAAGTGTTCCTGCCTTACACGTGGCACAGGCCAGACTTGGGGGCCAGCAGCTGGGGAGAGGGACAGAGGTTGGACTGTGGAGCACCAAGCTTGTATTTCCATCTGCATCTGTGGCACACAGGATAGCCCCTGGCTGTCCGGCTGCATCCGCTGGAAATTCAGCAGGTGGATGCTGAAACCAGCTGCCGTCACTGCCCAGCATGGCCTCTCACGGGTGGGGAGAAACTGAATCCAAGTAGGATGAGATGTGAGCTCGTTCTGAACTTGTTCTGATGTTGAAGACTGCTTGGTCAATAGACCAATGGGAAGTGGAGAGGATAAAGTCTCTTGTCAGTCAGAATAGGAGCTCTTACCCCTTGTGAAAACCTTTTCTCTCCTGTCAAGGTAACTGGAAGTCTCTTCTTGCTCTTGGGAGAAATGGCTCAGAAAATCTCTCTCAGTCTTCTTCAGACCACTGCTAGTTTTGTTCTCTGTTGCTAGGCTGTCCCCTTTGCCACCTTTCTGTAGAAAGCAGCAGTGATCTCTTTGCTTTCTGTCCAGGGGAGGCTTGGGTCCTGTGTTCTTCACCCTTTCTTCACCCACAGACTGGGGCAAGGGCCGTGTTGTACTACCCCAGTACTGTGGGTAGCATTGCAGCCGAGATTGCCAAAGTCCAGCAAGCCCGTGTGCTACTCTCCATCTGCTTCTCAGCCTCGGGTTCTGCTGCCCATGAGCAGCACAAGCCCTCCTCTCCTTTGCCAGGTTGTGGCTTAGGAAGCAGATGCAGGCACCGACCAGGATGTGGATGCCTGCAGACCCGTGTGACAGGGCTGTGTAAAGGTGTGGATGGTCTGGGCTTGCTCTGGAAGGTGGGGTAGGGCAGAAATATTAAGGGCTTGTTGTTCTCTGACAAAACCATGCTAATTGTGGAGAACTGTCCCTGTAACTAAAATTAATCCATGTGTAGG
>NW_009952582.1:384056-386930 GCF_000747805.2 Chaetura pelagica | reverse complement strand
CTTTCTGGCAGGGCTCTGCCTGTGCTCTGATTGTGGGTTTTTACTGCCCATCTCTCCGATGGGTTAAATTGGGGTAGTCAAACAGTCTGACTTCTTAATCTGACACCTCTAGCTGTCTTACTTGGGTAACTCGATAAATATTTTTACAGAAATTATTTAGTTTGCAGTGACCATTATAGATCTGATTGTACAACAGGAGGAAAGGGGAAGGTCTCTGGAGGCAGAAAACCCTTGTGTGGCAGAAAGCCTGCTGGGAAGTCAGCTCAAGAAGAATTAGAAACCCTTTAAATAAATGCTTACTTGACATGACTCTGTCTTCCACAGTCTAACAAGCAGGGAAGCGAATGGCAGCCGCTGGCCAGAAATTGATTGCATTAATTGATATGCCAATAAGAGAGCTTGTTACATCCGCCATTGGTTAGGAGGCCGGCTAACAAGTCCCGCTGATCAATGGAACCAATAAAGATTTCATCCATTAATGAGCAACATGGTAATTAATGTTATCCATAAACCAATTAGCCTGGGTAGCTAATGTGCTGGTTAGCACAATGAGTGGCAGGGGGTGTGCACAGACTGGCCATCCCAGGCCAAGGGCATCACCTTGTCAGGGCAAGGTGGGCTTTGGAGAGACTTCTGGGAGGCAGAGCAGGGAGGATGGCTGGTGGCATCAGTCCCTTTTCCTGGGAAGGGTCACGTTTCTCTAGATTTGTAAGGCTTGTGTGGCACATGTGAGGATCTCGTCCACTTCTAGCGTATTTTTCAGAGAGGTGCAGGTCTAGGCAGCGTGTGTCCCAACAGCAGAAGGCAGTGGTTGGTCCCCGCTCTGTGTCCTGGAGAGCTGCTTCCCCGCTCTGTCGGCACCCCAGGCTCTTCCCTGCAGCTTGAGGAGCTGTTGGGCACTGCTGCGCTCTCTGCCCACCCCCTGTGCTAATAACTGCACTGATAACTGCACTGGTAACTGCAGGACTGACTGCAGCAGTTCAGAAAGCGGTGTGTGTGTTGACAGTGTTGTCCAAGCTCCCTTGCAGCAGGGTTGTGTCACGTTGCCCATGGCCAGCTGTTTGTCTGCTCTGCTGCTGGTGTCACCAGCACTTGTGCAGCCCAGGGCTGTGCACAGGGTCCCAGCAGCTGCCTGGCTGGCCCCTTCCTCAGCCTCTTCCTTGACCGGGGGACAGCACCGCAGGATATGGGGCTGGGCTGCCTCAGTGGTAGAGGAACACAAATTGTCATGAGACAAACCTCCTCCAGTGGGACTTTGAAGGCAGCCCCTGCCTGCAGAGCTGCCTTCAGTAGCTCAGCAGTTGCCAGGTGCTGAACCATGTGCAGAATGCAAAATGCCTGCGGCAAAGAGTGGAGGGACATCGTGCCCCGGGGAGGCTGCAGGTGGGAGAAGGGCTGGGGAGACTGTGCAGGCACTGGTCCTGCTCTGGGTGTCCAGAGGGATCTGAGCTGGAGGTGTGGGAGCAGCTGGAGGCGCTGGGCAGCGTCAGTCCCACTATTCCACTGTGGAGGTACCTTGCGTTGTTCGATATTGACCCTGGGAAGACCCCTTGTGGATTCCCTAATTGAAAATTAATACCAGATCAATGCCATGGGCAATTTGCATATTGATCATAAACAACTTGGAAGGCACCAAGTGTGTGTTGGATCAATAGAGCTCTCGAGCAGGATGCAGTGGGAGAGCATCTGCCCGCGCTGCTCACAGGAGAGGTTAATGCTTGGGGAAGTTTGGTAGCAGCTTTGTGTAGGGCTGGTGGCAGCTGCGCCAGCGATGCCAGCACAGGGAGCTTGTGCTGGGCTGGAGTCATACTGCAAATGAACAGCCTTTTCCTATGGTTTCCTTTGGAAGGGGAAGAGCTTCTGCTTGTTTTTGACCAAACGAAGGAGACCTGGGGGCATAGCTAGGGCAAGGCTGCCGGGCCTGGGGGTGTCCACAGCCATGGTCCACTTTGTCCCTCCATCTCTCTTCTCCTTGGATGTGCAGCCTGCTGTGCTTGTTTAAATATGGGCTTCCAAAAGTGGGAATGTAGTTTTTCTGGGGACACCAGAAGATACATCATAAGTGATTTTTTTTTTCTAGTGTTTTTCCCCATTATTTGCTTTTTGAGGGTGATATTTAAATTTGTTCTCTGTCTCCTTGGGTCATTCACCAGGGTATTTCAGAATGATCTTGGGTTGAAGGGAGCAAATACTTCAGATCAAACTCCAGTTAAAAAAAACAAACAAACAAACAAAACCTTAATCTGAAAATGTACAAAATGTCTGCTAAAGAGGGATGAGCCTGGGCAGTAGAGATAAAGAGTGTGGATGAGCACTGCTTCATCTGCCTGCTCCTGAGCACGCAGGGCGGAGGCGGCACTTCAGACCCCAGGGGAGCTGCCTCTGAATTGCCATCAACCCGGAGTCACCCCCGGCCTGGAGCAGAGGGGCAGGCAGGGCTGGACACCCACTTCCCAAAGTTGCTGTTTGTTGCCGAGCGGCCGCTCAGGCGCAGCCGGCGGCTCCGGGCAGTCGCTGTGCATGTGATTAGCACATTACTGAGCTTTCATTGACTCGGCCGCGCTGCGCTGATGAACTGAGACTGGGGACAAGCGCTCGTAATTGAGAGAAATAAATTCTTATCACAGGCCTCTGCTGGAGCCACCACCTGTGTGTGTGCCTTGGTCCAGGTTTCAGGAGCGTTCCGAATCCCTGGAGCACCTGGCACACCCTCGTTAGCATTTGAGGGAGCCAAGCATGGGGTCTGGTGGCACCAAGGAGTGTCCTGGGGTGACCGGACACTTCCCAGCCCACTGGCCATTATGCACCAGTGCTGCCCAGCAGCTTCGCTGCAGGCTGGGCAGCTTCTGAGCCACAGGGACGTTCAATTTCCTT
>NW_009952582.1:382081-383648 GCF_000747805.2 Chaetura pelagica | reverse complement strand
CTTCCCTGTGCATGGTTTTCCTTCTGCATTTCACTCAGGAGCTGGAACAGCCGTTCAGCACCCGCCATCTTTATCTTAGGTTTGTTGGGGAGTGAAAGACCCTTCCTTGATGTTCGATGGGGAAGTGGCCACATAAGGAAACAGTGTTCTGTCTTGCTGCAAAAAAATTACGGATGAATATACAGTTTATTTGAAAAGAAACCCATCTCCTGTTGTAAAGGAAAAGGAAAAAAATAAGTCCAGGGGTCAACAGGGCTGTGTGGTTCAGCTGCGGTGCATACATGAGGGCAGCCACCCTCCCTGCTGCAGGGAAGCTGCCTTTGGGTTCCCCTGGCTGTGAGCAGCCCCTGTAATTTCTCCTGTTCCTCTGGGCTGGAGCAGGCTGCTGCTGCTGCTGGTGCTGCTGCCACACCAGCGGTGGGGAGGGGAGGGAAAGGCTTCACTTGACATTCGCTGACCTCCCTGGTGCAGCTGAATACTGGAGAGCCAGGGCTGAGATTGCAGTCGCTTTCAATTACTCGAAGCCAAGAGAGGTGGAGAAAAAGGGCCTGTTGGCTCCAGGAAGTTGAAATCTGCTGCTGCTGAAAGCTTGTTAGTACAAGGGGTAAAGCAATTACTGACATTCTGCCAGAGCCACTAACCCAAACCCAGGGAAGGGGCAGCTCAGTCCGAGGACGTGGCCACCTCTGCCGTGGTGGGTGACGTGAGCTCCTCAGGTGAGTCCTCCAGGGCTGCAGAGCTGTCAGTTTTCTGGGTCCTTGCTGTCTGTTCTCATAGCAGGTATGCATACCAGAGTTTGCTTGTGTTATCTGCTCCCTCTTTGCACCAACCAATCGCGTTGGGCATCAGGGAGCTCTGCCCTGGGCTTAGGGGCTGGTGGAGGGTGGCTTGGGGATTATCAGGCTGATTTTTATGTCTGGTTAACCTGTGCTGACCCTTTTGGTGACCAAAGTATTGAGAACCCCTCAGCTGGCTGGAGTTGCTGTTGTCTTTATCTAGGACTTCTGGGTTCATCTGCTGTGTCCTTCTCAGGGGTCCCAGGGCATGCACCTCGACTTTTCTCTTTTAAGTCCTCATAAAAGCCCTAGGCATCTTTGCAGAACTGTCTTTGGCAATTTACAAGGTGGCCACCACCATCTGCATGCCTGGCCTCTGCAACACAGTTGCCCTTCTCATCTTGCAGCAGAAAGTCTCCCCTTTGGTTCCCTGACTGTGCTGGTTCAGGCAGCCCTGTCAGGTCCCTCTTGTGCTTCCATGACCTGCTCTGCCTTTCAGACAGCAGCACACCCTGTTATCTTCTTTTTTTTTTTATTAAAAATATTATTTATGGCCATTTACATTCATATAGTGTTCCTAGAAATAAGCTCCAGGAAGAGTCTGGTGACACAACACCACCAGCCAACATTACTGTCATCTAGTCAAGAATGAAGCAACCAGACAGCAAGCTTCAGACCCGTTTGGACTCACTCCATGTGCAAACTGTCCTTAGAGACATTTGCTTAGAACCATTGATCATTTTTTCCCATTCTTTGTAACAATAAACTTTCCTCTCCAGGGACAGGGAATG
>NW_009952582.1:375861-381660 GCF_000747805.2 Chaetura pelagica | reverse complement strand
ATGCCGATGTGCTGCAGACCCCCAGGCCACAGCTGCCAGGCTGGTCATACTCCCCTGCTGCCATGTCAGCCCCACTGCTCTCCCCTGGCTGCCCTTTGTCTGTGTCTCTACCTTATGGTACAGTGTGCTGCAAGGATGTTTTAATTGTCCCTAAACTAGGGCACTATAATTAGGGCTTTCTTAAGTTTTTAGCTAAGCTTAAAAGAAATCCAAATATGCTGGGGTTGGGAAACCCTTGGGGAGGGGGAGAAAGAGGGTCAGCAACACATTAATTAACTTTTCCTTGGAGCAGTACTGTGGAGAGTGAGAACAGAGCTGGGGTTATAGGAGTTGTATGTTAAAAAAAAAAAATAAATAACCAGAAAAAGTACATCTTAGTGTTTGATTTTAGTACAGTTTATGATGATGTTACAGGCCAGAGTTAAGGTTGTTGGGAGGACTCCTCTGCATATCCAACCCTTAAGGCTAAGCATGAATTAATTATAGCTCTTTTTTGTTAGTTATGATATTCTCGAGATGGACCTTGTCGCAGAGCTGCTGCAGTTGGCTTTAACTTCAGCTTGGCTTTAGCACTGTTCTTGTTTGTGGATCTAAAAAGTTTCTAAGGAGTGAGCTTGTTCACCCCAAGCACAGGGCACCTCTAGCTTTGGCCACCTTGCTCCACTAAGGACGTGTGGATGCACCTTTTCTGAAAGGTGGAGTGTGAATTTTCTGGAGTGTCTTGGCCTGTGCAAACACGTGCGAGTGTCTGAGCAGGTCACCAGGGCCAGTTCCCTGGCAGCGAAGCCTGGCCCTGGCTGTGCTGCACCACAGCGTGTGTTTGCAGGAGCCTGGGACAAGGCAGCACCATCAGTGACCTCCTGTTACAACTAAAAACCCACCATGTTCTGCTTGGGCAGTTCTGCTGCTCATTTTTTTTAGCAGAAGGAAACTGAGCCAGTGAGGAGGCATGAGGCAGGAGGTGAGTGGGTAGAGAGGGGGGTTGAGGATGAGAGGGGCAGTGGGGCAGGGCTGCTGGTGAGGAGCCAGAGCTCTTCAGAGGGGCAGGTGGCGCTGAGCAGAGCACTGTGCTGACATCCTGGCCACAGGCTGGTTGGTGAGGTGGCTGCAGGAGAGGCCTGGGAGCTACAGGAGCTCCCAAGGCTCCTTGGCAGCACCTGGGCATCTGGTCACAGTAAGGACACCTTGGCATGGGGTGGGGAGTCATCTTCACTGGTGCCTTCAGTCACAAACCTGGAACTGGGCACTGCACTCTCTATCCCCAATAGCCTTGTCACATCTGACACCCCATGTCCAGCACCATCTTTCTCTCCCTGGTCCCCCTTGGCTCCTAACCCTCCCCTTCCAGTTCTCCATGTTGGAGACCGCATTGTCCTCTCCCTGCAGACCTGGAGATGGGTTTTCTTTTGTTTTGTGGTTTGATCTGTGTTTGTGTTTTTGCATGAGTCTCCCTTCCAGCTGATTCCGGTTTGGAGCTAGGTTAAACTGTGCAAAATAGTGTTTGAAAGAAAAAAAGAAAGGAACTTGTCAAGATGCATTTGTTAGATCATGTTTAAAATGAAATAGAATTGAAGGTGGTTTTTGTCCAAGGAAGGGGGGGCTGAAAAGCCGTCAAGCCGCAGGAGAAAGCCCCTCCTTTGTTGTCCTCCTGACATTGAAGTGTAATTTTTCATGGTTATTTGGACTGGAAAATGGGGAGAAAGGGAGAGATGGGCTTGCGATTATTTCCCATAAATGACAACACAATCATATCACGCTCCACTACAAACATGCTCGAGAAATTTGCCTCTTTTTTTACATTTCATGTGTGAAAATAGCGGCAACCTTTCTAGTTCTGCTGAAATTCAAGGGCGCAAATCCCTCTTAAGTTCCATTGACTTAAAATTTATCCCAGTTCACCAAAAACTGAACAGGCCTGTTCCCAGGGATGGTGAGAAGTTGGTGCAGTCTCAGGCTGAGGGTTCTTGCGTGGAGGTGCCAGCATCCTCCAGAGGCCTCTCAAATGGTGGCCATGGTGCTGCCCAGCCCTTTGGAAGGTGCAGAGGAACCAGCACCGAGGGGAACCCTGACACACTTCCCAAACCCCCAGCTCTGTCTTCCCTTGCCTGATAAACTCAGTTAGTGACCGAGAAGTGGGATCAGGTCATAGCTGGCTTGTTTGTGCAGAGCTGCAGAGCTTTTCTCATAACACTGTTTTCTGGGGACAAGGCTCTGCTCCACCTTCCAGGGAGGTGAAGGTCTCCAGAGCAGTCAGGGCCTTTCCCAGGCTCATTCCCTGCATGTCTGGGATCCAGGCCCCTTAAAATAGCTGGGATTCGTGCACCCATAAAGCTGAGAGCAGTGACCATATGCTGCTGCACAGGTGGGCTTCCACTTTCTGCTTGTTGGCCTCCTCTTCCTTTAAAAAAGATAGTGGCAGTTTTCACCCCCACTGGCTTCTTGTTTTTAAAGGCAGAAGTTGTTTTTTCTTCTAATAATCTGGTTTTGATAATCCTGTTCTATTGCCTACGTTTTGTCACCAGAAGCACAAAGCTTAAAGGTTCTGTGATGTTATCAGTGACCACCGCCTGACTCCCAACCGTGGGCACTTCTCAGCCATGTGGAGCACAGAAGTGGGGCCTGTGGCTGGAGCTGGGAAATCAGATAAAGCAGCCAAACACAAAATAATAATTATATTAGTGGAAATGTTCATATTTAAGAAAGTTGACAGAGCGTCATCTCATTTTGGGTGAGCACGAAGCTTCTTTGAGACATAACCAGGGACCTGGGTGCTGCTGTAGGATTTTTAGGTCTGTTCAGGGAAACTGGCCTGAAATTCTGCATTTTTTCTTTGGAGCAGAAAGCAAAGACGTGGAAGTTAAAAGTTCACAAAGAGTTCTTTTGCTGTTGAATTTCTTGTTTTATTTATCAGAACGCTTGCCTCTATAGTTAACTGCACACAAGGCAGATAAACTTTGGCTGCCTAGGGAAGATAGGCAACTGAGGATGGCTTTATCAGCTGGGGCACACTCCTAGTCAGCACTTTCTTTTTTGTCAATGAAAGCAGTAGCACAGATATGCTCTGGCCATACTCCGAAACAGGGCCTCATGGAAATAAGTGTTGTAAATTCAAGATACGTGCAGGATTGTTATTGTTTTTTCTGTAGCCTTTTGTCAGGTGATAGACTCCCAGCCAGCTTTTGCATAAGGGCTGGAGCTCCGAGGCATTACTGTTGTAAACATGGCGCTTTCTTTTCACTGCTTGAAGTCCTGCTTTTCCTTTCAGGAAAATGATAGGAATAAACAAGTTTATGTAGAATAATCCAGTGAGGATTTATCACAGAGTGTATTTCTTTGTATATATATGCATCCTGAATCTGAGCTGCAAGGGCAGTGCCTGCCTGGTAGCCAAGTTACCTTAGGAGAGATGCCCCAGCCAAGCTTGAGCAGGGTGAGAAATACAAGATGGCTAAAAACCTCTGAAAAGAGATTGTACCTGCGTGGATGGATTGTCTCCTCTTTGAGTCCAAATAGTCTGTAAGTCAGGGGCATCGATCTACTTGGTGGTCAGGTGGACCACCTAGAGCCCCTCCTGCTTCCATACAGACCCCTGACTGCTGTGGGGGAAGCTGCCCCTCACCAGCCCGGGGGAGCTGGCACAGGGGCTGGGGGGCAGGGGAGCTCAGTGGCACGGGGGCTTGGTGACACAGCATGCGTGTCTGTGCATGTGCAGCTGGCTGCACACACTGTCACCTCACTGACAGTGTCAGCCTGCAGAAGTCAGCCAGGTCTCAATCCTGTCTTTCCACGAGCTTTTTTCATTACTTATCCTGAAAAAGGGAGCATCAGGGATTTTTTTTTTTCCAAAGGAGAGACCCTGTGTACAATTAAAACTTGTTTCTGGTAAACCTCATTCCAGGAAAGATGAGCTTTTAACAAAAGGCTTTTGACAGCTGCAGGGTATTTCATTTTTTTAATGCCGAATGAAAAATCAATACATTTTTCTAGGTTATACATATTCAGAACAGGCTTGATATTTCCATTATAATGGAAAATGGGTGTCTGCACATCTCGCCTGTCAGAGCTGCACCACCGCATTTTCCAAGCCACTGCTAAATATTTCAAACCTGATTTGATTGTGGTTCATGACAGCTAATGTTTCTCAGCTCTTGAGCCTGCCGGAGGGTGGGGAGGCAAGCGCACGCGTTTTCTCTCCTATCCTTACAATTCCACCACCCCTGAAATGCCCCTTATCCCTTTGGATAAGAGATCTGGGTTTGTTAAGGAAAATTCAGCTGAGAGGAGAGGTGAGAGGTCTTGGGCTGTTTGAGCTGGCATCGATCCAGTCAGGATTTGCTGGCTTCTCCAACCCTCAAGCTCTGGGTTTTGAGAGGAGCAGGAACGTGGCAGCGCGGTCCTGTGCGACGGCAGGCAGGGATTCGGGCGCGTTTTCAGTGTGTAACTGAGTCAGAGATGCCCTGGCAGCCGCAGATGGCAGATACTCATGATTTTCAGACTCTTCTCTCTCTCTTCCTCCCCCTCCCCCTTAGTGAATGTTTTAATTTTAATTTAAAGCTAAATGCCACTATCTAAAATAGCGTATTCACAAAGGAAGAAAAGACTCTTCCTAAGGTTTTGCATGGGGCGGATTTCATGCAATGGAGGAGCAGGTTCCCTGGGCTCCAGGTGCCCTGCAGTTACACTTGCTTCCTCTTGGTGTTGACCTGAACCCCAGTGGTTGGAAAATTCCTTTTAAGATTTATTAATAGAGCATCATGGCATCATGGATGGCACTCTTGCATGGAGACCCATGAGCAGGTTGTGGTATTTGTAATTTCAATGAGGCTTGGTCCCCTCCATGCAAATCCCACATCTTGTTGCACCTGCCCCCATGGGCTCCCCACAAAGGATGGAGTGCACTTCCCCTTCTTAGAATTTCTGGAAACCAAAGGCACCTGCCTCCTCTGTGCATGAGCTGCAATAGTGTCTCTGGCCTTCAGAGCCCCTGCATTGGGTTCCCAGGTCGAGTCAACCCCTTGTCCTCTTACAGAATATCTTTGTGGCAGAGCTCCACACCTCTGGGTTCAGTGTCCCAACACACTCTCCCAAGGTCCTGCTCAGAGTCCACGACTGGCAGAGACAGCCAATACAAGTGCTGAAGCAGTGCAGGGACTTCTCACCCTCTGGAGGATACCAGAGCCTTTCCCAGCTGGTTTGGAGTTTCCCTGGGCAGATGGGTCTCATGCTTTGCTCCCTTCCCATCCTGCTTTCAAAAAAGTTCTTCAGAAAGATCAGCTCAGACCAGAGGGGGTCAGAAGGGGGTCTGGAGCACAGGGAGGCTCTTTGCAGCCTCCCTGCCCAGCACAGAGGTGTCTGAGCCAAGGACACAGGTCTCCAAGAGGAGCGGTTCCCACGGGCGCTTGGTGCGAGGGGCCGCGCGGTGCCTGCCAGGGCTGCAGGGCTCACTGCTTGTAGACTTGTTTTTTAATCGTTTTGTACCATTATTGGTATTCATAGCTCACATTTTTCCGGTTACTGTCAGCCTGGGCTTTCATCCATTTTAAAGAGATATTTTTTCCCCTGTTGATGATGATGATGATGATGATGGTATAAAGACAGATGGTGTAACTGCTTATGAATGTCCTGTTTTATTCCTCTCGAACCAGACAGTGCACTTGCAGACGTGTATTATTTCCACATGCTCAGGTTAGAGCCCAGACAACGTCTGAGCCCGGCAGCCGGCTCGCCCTTCCTCTTCCTCCCATGCCGATGCTGACACCTCCGGGTGGCAGCCGGGAGTGGCGGCGGCCGGGGCGGCCT
>NW_009952582.1:368507-375351 GCF_000747805.2 Chaetura pelagica | reverse complement strand
GGTGGGATGGGGGGCGAGGGGGGCTCCAGCTCCCACCCAGCTCTGCCGGCACGGGCTGTCCCCAGCCGGCCCCAAGGCAGCTCCTGAGCCAGCAGAGAAGGTCAAAATGAGTATTTGGATAAAATAGTAGCAACCCATTAGTGATGGTTTTTAATAAAACCAGCTAAAATCTGGCTTCCTATGCCAGCTGCCTCAGCTGGAGGGGAGCTGTCTCCCCTGCACAGCAGCACTATAAAGGCAGCAAGGTGGTTGGGTTGAGGAAAGTGGTTTGTTGGGTTTTTTTCCCCAGAGTAGAAAAAAATTGGGATTTTAATTTCTGAAGCATGAATCCAGCTGCTGAGTTCACAGCCCTCCTCTCCAGCAAACTTGACCACTCGTCTGACAAGGCAGATTGCTCATCTCACCCATGCATCAGTAATTTGTGTCTTCCCACGCATTTGGTGCCGTTGCCTGGTGATGCCACCCATGGCTCTGGGGTCCTGTTTTCCCAGAGGATGACCACTGGGATCCCTGCGGCTCTCAAGAGTTTCCAGCTTTTAATGGACTGAAAGAAGGGTAGAGCATAAATCACCAGCCCTGTCTTTGTTAAGGGAGCATGGAGAGTGGTGATTTAACTGGTGAGGAAGGTCAGATAAAACCTCCGGATAGCCTAGGATTTACCATGACCAGATAATGCAAGCTAGAATTATGAAGTGTCCTGCCTAAAAGAGGATGTAATGGCTTAAAATACCTTTTCTTCCCAGTGTTGATGTGGCCGAATTACCTGGTGGCTGTCACACTGCACACACTAGACATAAACACCCAGGACATGAGATGGTAATGTAGCAGTTACCCCCTGGTGCAGGAGGTCTGGCAGCTGCCAGTGTCTCGCTGCCAGTGTCCAGGTGGTGAGGGTGTCCCTGACTGGAACTGTCCCTGTGTCACCACGCCCTGTCCCACTGGCCTCGCCCGAGCTCTGGTTAGTGACGGGGGCACTGGTGCTTGGGTTTTGTTCCCAGCTTTCAGTGCCTCACTGCACTGGGTATTTTTTCTCCTCATGCTGTTGCACCTGTATGATACCACCTGTGTGCTTAAACTCCATCTTTGATGAAATAAGGGATGAAAATAAGACCCCCTGGCAGCTTCCTCCATGCCTTGTGACAGAACCATGTCTGCAGCAGACAGTGCTGCTCTGTGCTTTGAGCAGCACTGAGTGGTGGTTCTTCTGTGGTGAACTAGGGCATCTCAGTGGCCAGGGTCAGTACTGCACGGTGCTGTTCAGTCCAACGAGCTTGAGATGGGGTTGAGGAGGAAAGCTGAGGCTGAAGGTGCTGGAAGCTCTGGTCAGTCTCTGATGCTTCTCTACACCATGGCCTGTGTGGGTAAAACCTTCTCATACCAGACTATGTTACTGTACATGAGACCACAGGGGCCATCAGTAGCTATAGGTGGAAGAAGTAGGCAAGAGCCTTCAGCTCTCACTTTTTTCCTCTGTAGTTTCTCTCTTGACCAGCTACTAGGTAGTTGTTGGGAGAATGCTGGGTGACATTGATACCTGCCACTCAACACTTGTGCTTCAGCGTTGGCTGTTGTACTTTTGCTCAATGGCAATTACTTCCTTTTTTTTTCAACTTCCATTTTTATGTTAGACTTCCTGCTTCTCTTGTTTCAGAAGAACCCGTTGAAGATGTGGAAGGGCCCAATGAAACAGCTGGTGATGCTGAAGAGCCTGCCAAGGAGCAAGAGAGTGGAGGGGACAAGGACCAGAGTAAATGGACAGGTGGGTTTTGGTCCCTCTTTTTCTTTAAATCCAGGAATGGAAAGTGGGAAGTTGCAGAGCAGTGGTCTGCCAAGTTATTTCCGTTCATGATGGTTCCACGCACCCTGTCAGCGTGATATTGTGTCATCCTCTGTGAACTCTGGGTGTAGCTTCGTGACACGTTCACATTGTTTGGGCCATGGTTGGCAACACGTCCCTGCCACCAGCCCCAGGCTCACCCTGAGGCAGAGGGTCAGAGCTCAGTGTGATAGACCTGACGTGGGTGGTGGGAATCAGCTCTTGGGACAGGCAGAGGGAGCAGGGGACTGTCTCTTCTGGCAGCAGCCAACACTTGCTGTGGATTAAGTGTGTCATGAAGCTCCACTTTGGAAGACTGTTGGCGTGCTTTTTCATTGTGGTCCTGGCTTTGGTAGCAAGATTCTGATACAGAAAAGCAGAGCAGAGAACTGTGCTTGTGCTCTGTTAACTGCTCACTTTTTGCTGGAGCCATGACATGCTGAAACAGACACTGCAGGTCCACAGCAATACTTGGGTTGTTGCAGTAGAACCTGAAAGGTTTCTCTCTGCAAAATCCTTAGATGGATTCATTGTGAAGGTAGTAGGTTACCCTGTCTTTCCCAGAAGATGATTGCTGTCTTGCAGTGGTAAGTGGGAGGAATCTTTTAAATATTCCTTGCCTTTGTGCATAAAGCAGCTGCTCCTTGTCCTCTGGAGAGGGCCATTCCCCTCCAGCTGGCCCTCACTGACCACTTCAGCATAGGCGTGGAAATAGAGGCACTGGAGGTAGGATTGGTTTTCCCTGATCCAGGACAGAGCAGTCCTGACTCCCTGTTCCTGGTTCTGCATGGCAGCCTGGTCAGTTGACAGCCTTAGGGCTGCTGGTGTGGTGATTTCAGGCTGCACAGAGACCTTTCTTCCAGGCAGCCTTTTCCTGTCATCTTTGTGGGTGCTGCTTAGTGAGCCACAGCCCAAGAGGTATTTCAGTTTCCAGTCTTCAAAAGGATGAAATGTGGTCTTTCATTGAAAGATATGTCCAAACTGGTGAAGAAAGTGAGCTGGGTTTTAATGTTTGTTGAAGCTCGTGTTCTCAGTCCAGACTGCACTTGCTGACGTTGCTCTGTGCGTCGTTCCCTCTCCCAGAGCCATTCTTCAACCCAGAGATGCAGATTGTGCTTGGCTGTAGGTGGATTTTAGTCTCTTGTGTGGGATTGTGTGATCCTAAGCAAGAGCACACTTCATGAAGTGTCACAGAGAGATGTAAGTATTGTGTGTTTATGGCATCTCTCAAAGTGTAAGTAGGGCCCTTGGACCAAACTTGAAGCACTTGGAAAATCTGACCTATATGAAAATAAGATTTTTATATGTTAAAACATGTAAGGCAAAGTGAAGAATCTACTTTTTAAACCCTTTACCATCCAGAAACTATACATTTGGATGGCTTTATTTCTTAATACTGCCAGTGAAATTCCTAACCCACTTTTGATGTTTGTCATTTGAACAGCAGATAAGAAATGGCCAGCTTCTGGGGTGTTCCCAAAGGGGTGCACAGGCTGTGTGTGTAAGCCCACAGAGCTCAGGAAAGGCCTTGGCCAGGGCCATTGCAGGGATGAGTGTACAGCCTCAGCAAGAGGTATGTCCGTGCTGCTGTTGAATTCAGGCTGTGCTTTCACACATGGAACAACATCACCCCTGAGCTTCAAAACAAAAAAAAAAGAAGTTACCCACTGATCTTGCACAGTGAGTGTGCAATACAGGTACAACACCTCGGTCTTGCGTTGTTTCTGCTTTCAAGCTCCTTTGAGGAACATGACCATGATGCCATGTCCTTCTGGATCTCAAGCATGGAAAGTAATGGAAATTAGGTGAGGTTATTCATGACAACCACAGAAGAGCAATGTCCACATGTACAGCAGTATCAGCATGCCATGGTACAAATCCAGGTGTATCCAGGGAGGGAAACTGGTGCTATAGGGGAGCACTGCCTTCTTCTAAGAGGTAAGTGCAAGAAAAGAGCTGGTCTGCAGCTCAGCCCAGTGGGAAGGCTCTCAATCACCACCTCAGGAAAGCTGAAGAGCCTTCTTTGCATTCATCCTCACTAAACAGACAGTGTGAGGGACCAGAGCAGCCCACGTGAGCGGTGTTGTGGGGAGAGCTCATCTTCAGCTGAGAAGGAACTTGTTAAGACTTTGTTAAGCTAGATGTTGTCACACCCATGACCTGCTGCTTCGTACTTGGGGGTTTGGTAAAAGTGACTGAAGCATCCTCAGACCTGCCAGCTGCTCTCTCATGAACTTACAGAAACAGGGGAGGTACCACAAGGGGACCGACATGGTGCTTATCTTAGGCTGAAGGAGGGGCTGGGGAACCGCACACCTGCCAGCTCCCTTTGCCCCAGATTTTCCTGGGAATTGACCAAACAACTCTTTGTAAGTACTGAAGGGAAGATAATGAGATGAACAGTCGACACAGATTTGTCAAGAACTAATCATGTCAACACGACCCAATTTCCTTCTGTGTGAAGAAGGTCTTGTTTGCAGTCGATATCTCCTATCTTCTCCTTTGGAAGACTTTCAGCACTGGTTTTCAGAAGAGTCTCAGAACGGAGCTAAAGCATGATGGTGTAGGTGAAAATGCTCTGGAATGGGTGCATTTCTGCAGTGCTGGAAGGCTTCCCTTGGAAGACTGCATCCATTTCTGAGCTACAGGTGTCAAGAAAGTTGAACAGAAAGCCCAAGCGGCACAAACAACCCAGAAGAGAGCATGGTCTGCATAGCATCAGCTGTGAGGAGAGAATGGAATGAGTGGACTTATTTGACCCAAAAAGAGAAGACGAAAGGAGAGGAGAAGATAAGTCTTCTTATGCATAAAATGCTTCTGAAAGGAGGAAAATAATTTGTTCATGTTCAGGATATAGCCAATAAGAAGTAATGGGCTCAAATTGAAGGGAGAAATATTGAGGTTAGATAATTTAAAAAAACTTCTTCTGGTACAGCTCATGAAACACTGGAGTAGAGTTTCTGGGAAGGTTCCTCAGAGGGCTTTCAAAATTGGAAGGAGTGCTGTTGGGAATGAAGTACGAACAGTCTGTCCTGCTTTGGATGGGCCATCTGACCTTTAGAGGTGCCTCTGAGCCCTTCAGTTCTGTGGAAGTGGGAGATAGGTGAGGAAGAAATACAAGCTCAAAGCCAATAAATAGTGTGTTGAAGTGGTGGTTGATAGACCTGTTTTCTGTTCATTGTGCTGCAGTTTGATCATTAGGTTTCTTAGTAATTTATTCACCTTTTTTGTGCCTCAGTTTTGTACTGTGCACTGGGTGATTTATTCTCCCACTTTCTCAAAGAGTTGATGTTGTTGGATGTCTAGCAAAACATGCAGTGTCTCTCCCAAGCTCCCTCTGTCTGGTGGTTGGAGGGTCAGTGTGGTTTGATGGCTCCACAGTGCACACATCTGCATGGGTCAGGCTGCCCCCATGTCCGTGCTTGCATGGAAAGGAAAAACCTTCCTGCAAATTTGTAAAAACGTCTCAGCTGCGGAGTGAATTTATCCGTTTGGTTTGTGTTTATTTTAAAATGGAACAATGTTAAGCAGAAACATCTTTTTAGGTAATACCTTCCATTGAAATATACGTGTGGAAAACTCCATCCCAGGATTGATGTGTCCTGATCCCAGCTGCCTCCCCTGGCACTGCTCTGTGGCTCTCCGGAGAGACGAGGGCTGATGGTCCCTCTTTCTAGACAGGACCTGGTTCCTTCCTCCTCATCCTCTCTCTCTGACAGTGGGATTGATCAGCTCCCAGGTGCCAGAGCTGCTCCTGCCCTGCCTGCTGCTCTCCTGCTTCAGAGCCACCTCGGGTCTGGAGAAGGGAGATGCTTTGGGCCTCATGCCTGAGCTTGAGGAATTATCTCATTGTGACTAACGTGAGATTTATCACAAGCAAACCAGCCAGGAGGAAAGGAATCATGGCTATTCTTACTCCGTTTTTAAGGCCAAATGTAATCTATTAATATTCAACACACTGGTTTCCAGCTAAAGCCTGAATACAACCAGGGTGGATCAGTACAAGACTGAGATTTGGGGTGGGGCTTATATCTGTTTTCTGACTAGAGAAAAGCCCTTCATCTGCAGTGACCCAGCTATGAAAGAGACTTTCTTAATGCACTGTCAGTTGTATAGATGTAGAATATCAGCTTTTTTTTCCACAAAAACAAGAAACAAACTCTACTTAAAATATAGATTGAGATGAAATATTTCTAGAGGACTAGCCTGAAGGGCTTTTATTTTTTTTAATGATTTTTTTTTTTTAATCCATGATGCTCACCTAACACAGAGCAATTAGTGCAATGGAGCATCCCTGATTCGAATCCGTGGTAGATTGCTATTAAAGGAGGTATTAATGGGCTGCCGAGAGCTGGGAAATTGTTGCAGAAAAGTGTGTTTATGGAGTATGGTGCTGGCAGGCATGATTTCAATCGGATTTGACATGTTTAACATAAATGTATACTGCACAGCTCCTGCAGTTTATGAATAATTCCTACAGGCCCACTGCCTTTCTAATTACTGAAATTGAAAAAAACAGGTCAGGCACATCCTGACGGAAATCTATTACTGCCCCTCCCCCCGCTGCCGCGCTTCTCTGTTTTCTTAATATATGGCATTCGTGGAGCACTTAATGGCTGGGATGTTCTGCCGACCAGAGTGAAGAGGAGGGCGAGAGCAGGCTGGGAGGAAGGGGGCCAGGGGTGCGGTGAAGCCGCTCTCGACCTGGCTTCAGCATGAAGGAAACCTGGCCGAGGGGATGGGAAAGTGTGCTGCAACTGTGCTTTTCCCTGAGGATTTAGGGAGCACAGAGGGCTCCCGGGTGCCCAGGAGAGCAGCCAGGCCAGGTGCCTGGCCCTGTGTTGGCAGGGCTGGGTACAGGGCACACTCCTGGCTCCCAGGCAGCAGCGACTGGTGCTGGGTTCACCTCTCTGAGGGCACAAAGGGAGGCAGGGGCTCCAGAGGACCCCCAAGCCCATCTCCCTTCCCCAGGCTCTCCCCACTGGCTGCAGCCATGGGCCCTGTTCTGAGCCCTCCGCCCAGCACAAG
>NW_009952582.1:366434-368385 GCF_000747805.2 Chaetura pelagica | reverse complement strand
AATTGTTGCAGAAAAGTGTGTTTATGGAGTATGGTGCTGGCAGGCATGATTTCAATCGGATTTGACATGTTTAACATAAATGTATACTGCACAGCTCCTGCAGTTTATGAATAATTCCTACAGGCCCACTGCCTTTCTAATTACTGAAATTGAAAAAAACAGGTCAGGCACATCCTGACGGAAATCTATTACTGCCCCTCCCCCCGCTGCCGCGCTTCTCTGTTTTCTTAATATATGGCATTCGTGGAGCACTTAATGGCTGGGATGTTCTGCCGACCAGAGTGAAGAGGAGGGCGAGAGCAGGCTGGGAGGAAGGGGGCCAGGGGTGCGGTGAAGCCGCTCTCGACCTGGCTTCAGCATGAAGGAAACCTGGCCGAGGGGATGGGAAAGTGTGCTGCAACTGTGCTTTTCCCTGAGGATTTAGGGAGCACAGAGGGCTCCCGGGTGCCCAGGAGAGCAGCCAGGCCAGGTGCCTGGCCCTGTGTTGGCAGGGCTGGGTACAGGGCACACTCCTGGCTCCCAGGCAGCAGCGACTGGTGCTGGGTTCACCTCTCTGAGGGCACAAAGGGAGGCAGGGGCTCCAGAGGACCCCCAAGCCCATCTCCCTTCCCCAGGCTCTCCCCACTGGCTGCAGCCATGGGCCCTGTTCTGAGCCCTCCGCCCAGCACAAGTCTGTGAGCAACAGAAGAGGGAGCAGAGCTCCCAGGGCAGGGAAGCTTTCTGGCTTGGTCCAGGCCTTTTCTTTGGGCGCATTTCCTGAGTGTTCTACTACTCATATGCCAAGGTCAGGCTGTGCTGTGGTCACTGCCACATTTGTCTGCAAGAGCCCAGCCCCTGGTCCCAGCATGCTGGTCTGCTGCTCCCTGCCTCACAGCCAGGCTGTGATCCATAACTTTGTGCCATTGCTCCGGTATCTCCCTCCCAGCCTGCACCTGGTATCTTCTGTCCCCTGGTAGGTCCTAGGGCCTCCTCAGGAGCTGAGAGGAGATGAGCTGTGCTCATGGTGGCCAACAAAGTGCTGCCTCCACCTGCCCCTTGTGCTGCTGGTGTCACACCACAGCGTTTTGTACAGAGTGTGGCACAAGAGTGTGGTGCTGACTGGGGCTTCTGGGCACTGTGACATGAATATTTACTAGTAATTCAGTTGTTCATGCTCACTGCAGGCTGGAAGGTATGACACAGCATTAGAGAAACAAATTATTTGACCATTTTCAGGGCCGTATTTCTGAAAAGCAGTGAAGGTCTGCGTACAAAAGTGTGCTTGCAAATCTGTGTGTTTACTTCTGTCTATCGTGCACTCATGTTATTCATCAAATATGGAGTTGAAAAAATACTGTAGAGCAACAGGCAATATACAGCCTGTTAGAATGGCTACAACATCTTATTAGAACAATGGTACCTTTAGGGAATAAGGAATGTAAACAGTGTTTCAGAAAGAACCATCTGACCCTGTGTTATGAGGAGGGGAGGCAGCTCATGGGCCCAGGGAGGCCGCAGTGGGGCTCTGGCTGCCATCCTGTCCCCGTGCTCCCATGGTGGGGTCACCTGCTCAGAGTTATTCTGGCTTCACCTGCTCAGAGACTGAAAATTGGGCTGCTGTTGGAACTTCACAGTTAGGTCTGGAGCACAGGGCCTGGCCCATGAAGGCTGTGTGAGGATGGAAACACATACAACAGCCTACCCTGCTCTCAGGATTTTGGGAGGAAAAGTAGAGTCACTTTAAGGATGCTCCTGCACCAGACCCATGCCAGGGCAACAGCTTCCAGCGTGGGCACTTCCAGCCATGGGACTGGCAGGCAGGGCAGGCAGGTCCATCTTGTCCAAGGGCTCATGATGCTGATTAATTGCTCTGAGAAAACGGTGGAGGAGGTTTGGGGAGGGAGGCACCACCAAATATGGAATTTTATTTTCCATCGGGCAGTGAAAACACAGTTCCCTGGTCCTGCTGAAA
>NW_009952582.1:361054-366371 GCF_000747805.2 Chaetura pelagica | reverse complement strand
TTCCCAGGCCAGCTGTTGAACTTAGTAGGAAGGGAGTTTTCTCAGCAGGCTGGGGGTGGGGACGGTGTTGGTTCTCAGATCAATGGAGATAGCAGAAACCCCACTGTAAATTTCTAGGGCAAGTGGCAAGCTGGTTTACGGAATGCAGAGAGATGAGAACCTCTGGCTTACGGAAAGCAGCATGAATTAATAATAATTTAATTGGCTTCTCCATTATGTTGCTGGGCTGGGAGATGGAAGTTTAGATGAAGGGGTTGTCAGTGGTACTTTAGCTAAAAGAACTTGATGGCTGGGAGGCTGGGTGGTGACTCCCTTCCCACCAGGATGGAGCACAGGCAGTGGTTGGGACCCATGCTGGTGTTGCTTCTGGACCCAGTAAAGGAAAAGATCCCCACTTCCAAGGATGCTTCCCATCTCACCTCTGAAATAATGCCTGGGAGGATTTCTCCTCCTCAGAAAAGCAGAAGCTGCCAAGGAAGAGTGAGAAGGCAAGTAGGTCTCAGAAGTGCTGTGGAGGCCAGCAGCGCTGTCCTGGTTGGCTTTTGGGTACCTTTCTTAAGAAACAGATTTTTCTCTAAGGTTGGCAAATTGGAATTGAATGCATCTCAAGATGCATTCAGAAATACTACCTGATACGTAGCCATACATCATATTTTAAACCTGAATTCTTTTTTCTTTCCTGCAAGGCCTATGCCCCTCCGCCTGCTCTCGGGCGTGGCTGGGGCGCAGGTGTTGTGCTCCACCTTCTCAGGTGCTGAGCTGTGGTTTGGAGCTAAGGCCCTTCTGACATGTTTGGCTGAGGACGTTTTGTCCTGTCCACTCCGTGCAGAGGCCAAGGTCCCACTCAGCTGCCAGGGAGATCTGCCAGCAGGCGCCAAGCTGTGCGTTTCCATTTCTCCAGGCGGAAGGGAGTTTGTAGTTCCTCTGATCTGTGATGTGGAGTCCATGTGTCACTTCGTGCATTTGGCTGTTTATCAACAATCAACTTCGGTCTCGGTGCTGAAATTCCCACTTCAGCTGGCATCTCAAAAAATAATACTTAGAACAAATGTTGAGTATGCGTTTTTCAGAGCAGCTACAAGCCAGTTATTTTGGTGTCTGGACAGTTGCTAATAATTCTGGTGTCAAAGGATTAAAGTTACAGGTTGGATAAAGTGCATTTAATGAAAATGGGCACTTTGGAGATGGTAAATAAAAGTAAATTCTAATTGCCTTTTGCTTTTCCCTAATTTTAAGCAGGCTGCTTCCCAGTAGAAGGGAAATAAGAAAATTCCCTGTGGTGACTCCAGAGGGTACAGCCAGTGTTCAGCAGCTATGGGGTCATTGACAGCTGGGTTGTTACATTTAGTCTCTGCACCCAAAAACATTGCATTGATGAGCTGCTAGAAGGGGAGACCAGTGAATGTGGTGGCAGAGGGTGAGGACCAGGGGCTCTCTGAGCTCCAGTGCAGATTCCACCACCAGTGGGACATCAGTGGGTTCCGAAGTGTCTAGAGCTCACCTTGGTTTATGAATGCAACTCCATAGGTATATTGTGGTTCTCACTCTGTTTCCAAAACTGAAAGCATTGTCATCCTTTATTTGGGAAGGTGACCCACAGTCATGAGCAGAGGTTTCTCCAGTCATCCCTTTTCCTCCCCCATGTCCCCTGCCCCTCAGGCGAGCCAGCAGTGCCAGCACAGCTCACTGCAGCACTTGCCCATAGCTTTGCAGAGCAAATGGCACCCAAAGGCTTGAAGTGGCAGTTGACAGAGCCTGGAGAGACCCTGCCCAGAGCACATAGGAGGCACAATCACTGGGCAGGGAAGCCTGAGGGGCCCCAGAGCCATGCCTGGCATTGCTGTCCCAGCCCAGCGCGGGGCTGGAGCTGAGCTCCTGTGGCTGCGTGACCACCTGGGCTCCCTGCACCCTGCTCCTGACCCCAGAGTGCCCACTGGGGCCGACACCTCAATGTCTGAGCTCACACTGAGGAGTGGACAATGTCAACAACAATTAGCCTCCTGATGGGGACCACTGACATCACACAAGGCTGGAGCAGGGTATTTTAAGGCAGGTGGTCCCCCACTCCCATGGTGCTGGCTCTTGGAACTGGTCTCTCCCTCCCCAGACCCAGTGCAGGAGCTGCTTTCCCTGACGAGGAGCAGTGCAGGCAGGCCTGCAGTGGTGCCATGTTTCTCATGCTCCAAGCACATTTTATTCACAGGAGCTAAGGGTGAGCAGCCTTGGTCCTGTACGCACCTTTAGGGACTTTCCAGTTCTGGGCCCCCAGGTCCAGGATTTACTGGTTTGGTTTTTTTTGTGGTTTTTTTTTCCTCTCTTCTGGAAGTTATTTTGCCTCTTTGTAACTGAACACTTAGAGTTGGGGTCTGGAGGGTGATTAGAAGTAGGGATTGTGTTTCTTTCTGTGACATGGTACTTTTTGAGGTGCCTCTCCTGTCAGCAAATGGAAAGACCCTTGAGAAGGATGCAGTTTACCTGGATCTCACTCTGATGGCACCATCTGAAACCAGGAGTGGACACAAGCGGGTTCACAAAGAGAATAAGAGATAAGGGGAAGAGTAGGGGGGACCGGTCTAAGAATGTTACAGTGCCTTGTTAATCGGCAGCCGATCCATCATATTAAATATCCAGCTGTCATATATTACCTTTCAAGTGAAAATGAATAACTCCCATTAAGGGCGAAATGGGTTTGAAGTCGATTCGAGACAGATTAAAGTACTGTTATGAATGTGTGTTCGGGGAGGAGGAGACGGGGGCTGTGTATAATATACTTGTCCTTACAGTTTTTAAATAATAGATGTCCCACAAATTTATGTACTGCAGGCTGCCAGGGTTCGGGGGAGGGGCAAAGGTCAGGGATGTGCCTCTCAGAGTGCCTCAACTTGCAGAGTGTTTTGCTGTTGACTCTTCTGGGCTCATTTGCCTTTTTCTGTGTTGTTGCAATCAAATCTCCTTTCCTCAGCTCATTGTGATGTGAGAATGTCCTGGTCCTGTCCACTGCTGGCCATAGGCTGGGTCTCTGCCATTGTAACTTTGGTGGGATCAAAGTACCCCCAGGTGCTCTTTCCCAGGGCACAGGGGATGAGCCTGGCAACATGCCACTGCTTCCTGCACAGAGGGCGAGTCATGGGGCTGAGGCCACAGCTTCCAGCATCTCAAAGGCAAACATAGTCCAGAATTTTCATACACAAAATGTCTTTGGTGAGCTGGGAGTGTGAGTTCTGCTTTGTTGAGTCAGTCCAGCTGCTCATGGAGTTGACACGTTGGCCTTCATGTCTCGACAAACACTTGCGTATCTAATGCAAACTCAGGACTAGACTCTCTTGCACTTACCAGGTTGTGTGCAGCCCACAGGCCTCTAACTAGAAATGACACCATTCCCTTACCCTGAAAGGTAATCAAGAATTAAGTTTTTGGGCCAGGTGTTCTTTGTGGGATGTAGGTTAGTCCATAGACTTGTCCTCCCTCAACTGCTTGGTATGTGTTTCAAGCAACAGCAGCAGAGTAAATGGAAATGCTGTCTTCATCCAACTAAAGCCTCTTTGAGGATGTCCTGATAGAAATCTCTTTTTGTTGCAGCACCAGCCAGCCAGGCAGAGAAGGAGCCGACAGAGCCTCCAGCATCTTCTAAACGAGTATCATTTCCCAGCAGCTCTGAGTCGCCTCTCTCCTTTAAATGGTCAAAAACTTCAGAGGAGACCAAATCAGAGCAGGTAAGGAAGAACCCAGCTTTTTGTGCATCTACAAGCAGGTGATTTGTTTCATACAAAGCAAAGAATAAAAGAGGAGGAGGGGGAGGAGGATGAAAGGTGATAACTTGTGATAGAAGGCATGGAATTATTGAAGCTGTAAGGAAAGAGGAAAGCAGCAGCTGTAACCGTTGCGTGGTCCCTTTCTCTGGCTCTGCAGATGTATCAGTGTCCATACTGCAAGTACAGCAACACGGACGTCAATCGGCTGCGGGTTCATGCCATGACCCAGCACTCGGTGCAGCCCATGCTCCGCTGCCCACTCTGCCAGGACATGCTGAACAACAAGATCCATCTGCAGCTGCATCTCACCCACCTGCACAGCGTGTCACCCGACTGCGTTGAGAAGCTGATCCTGACGGTGAGTGGCCGCGTGGGCAGCCGTGCTGTGCTGGGCAGCTCCTGCACCTGCCAAGGCTCTGCCATCTTGGTTTTTCCCATCCCTGCATGTTTTGTCTGTGCTTGAGCACTGTGGAAGTTGGCAACGTTGCAGTGTTGAGTAATTTGCCTATGAAGAAATCAGAAAAATTATTATTTCCTTTGACTACTGAGGTCATTGCATAGGATCACAGTTTGCACAGGAGCTTCTGGGAGATGCAGTAGCTGATGTGCTGTGCTGCATCTGTGTTGATGAGCACTTCCCAAGAAGGACAGCCAAGGTGATTAAGGTAACAACACAGGAAATTAGATAGCAGGTTTCTGCTTAAAATATTATTTTAAGAACCAATAGAGTAACTTCCCTTGGCAGTCTCATCTCACAGAGAGGAGACAGTCCTATTGTGCTGCCCGTGTCCTGCACTTCGTTCTGTTAATGAGGAACATTGTTGTGGTTGTATGAGATAAGTTGGATCCGTTGCTTCTGTGAGGAATCACTCCGTCCAAAATTACAAAGCTTTTGTTGTGTGACAATTCCCTTTTTTCAGAGTAACCTGAACAAGCAAGAGATATGCTGCTGTAGGCCCGAGGGAGGTTGAACCTTACTGGACTGTTAAATATTAGAGATACAGTTTCAAGTGCTGTTTTTAAGATACTTTGAAATATCTGGTTTTAAATTAAAATTTACACACAGGCAGTTAAAATTCTTTGAAGTAGGAAGTTAGCTGCTGAAGGGTGGAGTGAAAGTTTGCTAAAGTCAACTTTCTGTACGTAGAGCTCAAAACTTGTAACAGCTCCACTTCTCAAGCTCTTTGCCAAATGCATTGTGCCTGTGTGTGGGTTGTGATTGCTATTGCAGTGTTCTGATGGGGAGCAGAAACTACATGTCATCACAGACATGTGCACCAGACTCTTGTTCTGCCTTCATCCTTGCTAAGAGTACCTAGCATGGGAATCCTCCCTGTCTCTGAGGAAGTGAAACTCGTCCAACTCAAGAGCTAGTGCGTGGTGAGAAGGAGTAAATTAACACTCGGCATTAAAGTTCTCATTTGTGACACCTGGGTGTGTGCTCTGCCTTGCTTCATCCTGGAGATGCTGACGGAGAGTCCCTGTGCTGGGGTTGGGGTGGTCCTGTGTGCAGCACCCGGGCAGCGTCTGCAGGACTCATTCCAGCCGGTGCTGCCCCGGAATGC